>NC_090621.1:3993781-3999816 GCF_004359215.1 Bremia lactucae | reverse complement strand
AAGCATCTCAATCCTAGCATCTAAAGCATTGAGCCTAGAGCCTCGTTAAGCTGTTTCGGAAGAGACGAGCGCTCCTGAAGGCACAAACGCTCATGGAGCTAAGCGGCGATCAAGCGCACACAGAGGACCCAGCTCTGGATTTAAATAAGGACTTGCTAACGAAGACGACGACAGCAACTCAACTTCTCGAGCATTTTGGCGTACAAGGGCTAATAATGTTAAATCTAAGGACCTGTCGGAGCCGACCACATTCAAGATGCAGTTAGCGGACCAGATTAGCTACATTGGCGCAAGGCGATTCGAGCTGTGCTGGATTCAATGCAATTTCGTGGCGAATTTCGAGCTGCAAAGCTCTCGGTAGGACAACACGCTATTGGAACCAAGTGGTTTTTCAAGATCAAGCATAAAGCCAACAGCTCTATCGAGAAGTTCAAGGCTCGTCTCGTAGCAAAGGGATTCAAGCAAAAATATGGAATCGACTAAACGGAGACATTATCGCCTGCTGTTAAGTATGTGACCTAACGCATGGTAATTGCGTAAATTAAGTACTTCAGCTGGTCACTTGATCAATTGGATGTGGTGGCAGCTTTTCTTGATGAAGTTATGAAAGAAGTCGTGTACTGCGTCGCGTAAAAAGGGGTTAAGCTCGACAAAGACTTTAATTGTCTTGAGCTGGTCAAGGCAATGAATGGCCTAGAACAAGCTTCGCGTGCTTGGTAGAGACTTTTGCCGAATTCGTATGCTCGATTGAATTTCATTTTTTTGGCCTTTGACTTGTGCCCTTACGTCGAGATCATTGAAGAGCATTGTGTGCTACTGCTGGTATACGTCGACGATGCGTTAGTTACTGGGAGTTTGACGGGGCTAACAGCGCGTACGAAGACCGACTTGAAAGAACGCTTCGAGATGACCGGCACTGGCAAGTGCGCAATTGTGTTGGGCATCGAGCTTGTGGACAATGACGATGGCAGCGTGACAATATGTCAACGGCGGTACATCGACGACATTCTGAAGCGTTTTGGTGTATATCATTGCAAGGCAGTGATAAGGCCAACGGATACAAGTTTTAAGACTTCTACCAAGTGATGCCTAGACTAAGATGAACGCACCATTTCGTGAGGCCGTAGGTGCGCTAATGCACCTGATGACTGCAACGCGGCCGAGCATTGCCTTTGCTGTTGGTATGGGTCGAGATATATGGACTACACAAGTCAAGCACTGGGCTGCAGTCAAGCGTATACTTCGCTATTTACAAGGAACCAAGACTAATGGTATTCGATTTCAGCCTGGCGACAAAGTCGACTTTCGTGGCTACTCGGATGCAGACTGGGCTGGCGACCATTCCGACCGCAAGTAAACTTCTTGATATGCTTTTATCCTGATAGGCGCTCCTGTAAGTTGGGGGAGCAAGTAACAGTTGAGTGTGTCACTGTCAACCAGCAAGGCAGAATAGATTGCCTTGAGCTTAGTTGTCCAAGAAGGCAAGTGGATCCATCCCATATATTATATAGTTCTGGATGCGGCAAGCAAGTCAGAATCGGATCTTAGGATATCTGAAGACAATCAATCGTGCATCAAGATGACCAAGAATCCTGTCAACCATGCCCGTGCAAAGCACATCGACATCAAGTATCATCACATCCGTGACGAAGTCAAGCGTGGCGAAGTGTACCTCGAGTGCTGTGAAACGTCGAACATGTTGGCAGACATAATGACGAAGAGACTACCCTGACCGCGCCACAAGGACATGACGGCGGCTCTCGGTATTAAAGCGAGTTCGCATTAAGGAGGCGTATTGAAAGTTATGGTTTTCAGGTAAAGTCCACAACCCAAACCTGTCCAATCCGAACCGCGGTCTGGCATAGCATTTACTGATACTATTACATAGTAAATGAGAATATGTAGTAATGAGTGTTATGAAAGTAGAAGTGTGAGCCCCAATAAATCACTCACTTCCAACTATTTCTTTTCCGTTCATGTGTCTTCGGCTCATCGAGCTGATTCTTCGCTTCGCTTTGCTCCCTTATTTTTCGGACTTCAACAGTCTATGAGCCCAACGACCATGACTTCTGCCCAAGATGTTTCGACGAAGATTACTATCGACAAGTTGAGCGATGACAAGTTTGCCACGTCGAACCGCTACATGCGTGGTGTGTTGTTCTCACCAAGTCGGTGTGGCACCTGGTCAATCGTGAGGTGACTTCGTCGTTTGCGGACACCCGTGCCAGAGACAAATATGTCAAGTCCAGCAATATTGCGTTTGGCCTTATGCTTCTCCACATGGACACGAACTTCGTCACGAAACAGACGACTTTAAAGAAGCCTGGGTTACCTGGACGCGCATTAAGAATTTGTACGGCGGATCGCAGAAGGCTGGACGCATCATCTTGAAGCGCCTGCTATTCAGCACGGCGATGGCGAAAGGCGACAACGTTTTGCATCACTGTGATCCTCAACACAAGCGCCAAGCTTAGCAGTATTGACGCCAAAATGGAGGATGAGGGCGTTGCAATTTGTCTACTGCGCAGTCTGTCCGAAAGGCTACGAGAACGTCGTGCTTAATCTGTAGAAGAGCAGTGCAGAGCTAAGGATCCAAGATGTTGTGAAGGTGCTGACAAGCGAGCACATCAGCGACAAAGTAAAAGGAACGATTGCTCCGGTGAAGACTGAAGATGCGGCAAAAGCATTCAGTGCCGAGCGAAAATCCCGTCAGTGCACATATTGTGACAAATTGGGGCACGTGGTAGAGTGATGCTGGACCAAGCAATTGAAAGACATGCGAGGATCTTGAAGCAGTAATTAAAATCGTGGATGCGATGCCAGCAACGTGCAGTGGCAGCACAATTAAGATTACGACTACGATCGGATCGCATTTGTAGTTTCACTGGAATGCGAGGTTCGACAGGAAAGGATACTTTAATTAGACTTCACAGCGCCCGGCCAATTCAGCAACGTCTGATCACAGCAGCGATCGTCTTTGTGAGATCGGGTCACACGCCATCGACGTTCTACGAAAAACGATTGCAAGCCGCATGATTAAGGACGCTGACATACAAACGACTTCGTTTCTACCGAGCGTGTGTCGCGGATGTCAAGAAGGAAATATGGTCCAAAAAATATGTTTAAGCAACAGCGATAAGCGTCGCTATTCCTCGTTCGAGCTACTACACTTTGATATTTGTGGCCCGATTAAGGTGGAAGCAAATATTTGCTGTTGATCGTGATGAAGCCAGCGATTGTATGAAGGGCCTTTGTTTGCGATTCAAGTCGGACAGCGAGGCTTCATCACGGCATGCATATGAAAGATTCAAACGCAATTCAACAAAAAGGAAAACTTTGTGCGGTATGATGGATCTCGTGAATTTGCGACCAATTTGCTCAAGATTTTCTACGAGGACGAGGGCACCAAGCAACAGGTCACAGTCGCGTACGTGCGCCAGACCATTAGGATGGCTAAACGCGCCATACGAATGATTGTGACGATTTGACGCTGTATGCAACATCACGCTAAGCTGGACAAGTGCTTTTGGGGCGAAGCTGCCATTGCTGCAAGTTACGTCAAGAATCCTCTTCCATCGCTCAAGATTAAGAGCAAGACTCTATTCGGAATGGCTTACAAGTCCGAGCCAAGTATCCAGCATATGCGCGTCTTCGGCTGTCGAGCGCATGTCTTTACTCCAAAAGAAAAACGGCTCAATTGGGACCCCAAGTCTCGAGTTGGAGTTCGTGGGCTCTGAAGAAGTCTCTAAGGCGTAATGAGCCTATGACTTACAAGCGCAGAAAGTAATTATCAGTCGAAATGTAACCTTTGACGAGTTTGTTTTTTAATGATTAACGGTCAACCTTTTTGACGACATTGAAAAGGCTAATCTCAAATTTTGACTCGCTCGGGATAAGTGACGATGATTCGACACAACCGATGGACTTCAAGCAGACAGGAAAGCGCAAATTTCAGTAAAGCATCTCAATCCTAGCATCTAAAGCATTGAGCCTAGAGCCTCGTTAAATTGTTTCGGAAGAGACGAGCGCTCCTGAAGGCGCAAACGCTCATGGAGCTAAGCGGCGATCAAGCGCACACAGAGGACCCAGCTCTGGATTTAAATAAGGATTTGCTAACGAAGACGACGACAGCAACTCAACTTCTCGAGCATTTTGGCGTACAAGGGCTAATAATGTTAAATCTAAGGACCTGTCGGAGCCGACCACATTCAAGATGCAGTTAGCGGACCAGATTAGCTACATTGGCGCAAGGCGATTCGAGCTGTGCTGGATTCAATGCAATTTCGTGGCGAATTTCGAGCTGCAAAGCTCTCGGTAGGACAACGCGCTATTGGAGCCAAGTGGTTTTTCAAGATCAAGCATAAAGCCAACAGCTCTATCGAGAAGTTCAAGGCTCGTCTCGTAGCAAAGGGATTCAAGCAAAAATATGGAATCGACTAAACGGAGACATTATCGCCTGCTGTTAAGTATGTGACCTAACGCATGGTAATTGCGTAAATTAAGTACTTCAGCTGGTCACTTGATCAATTGGATGTGGTGGCAGCTTTTCTTGATGAAGTTATGAAAGAAGTCGTGTACTGCGTCGCGTAGAAAGGGGTTAAGCTCGACAAAGACTTTAATTGTCTTGAGCTGGTCAAGGCAATGAATGGCCTAGAACAAGCTTCGCGTGCTTGGTATAGACTTTTGCCGAATTCGTATGCTCGATTGAATTTCATTTTTTTGGCCTTTGACTTGTGCCCTTACGTCGAGATCATTTAAGAGCATTGTGTGCTACTGCTGGTATACGTCGACGATGCGTTAGTTACTGGGAGTTTGACGGGGCTAACAGCGCGTACGAAGACCGACTTGAAAGAACGCTTCGAGATGACCGGCACTGGCAAGTGCGCAATTGTGTTGGGCATCGAGCTTGTGGACAATGACGATGGCAGCGTGACAATATGTCAACGGCGGTACATCGACGACATTCTGAAGCGTTTTGGTGTATATCATTGCAAGGCAGTGATAAGGCCAACGGATACAAGTTTTAAGACTTCTACCAAGTGATGCCTAGACTAAGATGAACGCACCATTTCGTGAGGCCGTAGGTGCGCTAATGCACCTGATGACTGCAACGCGGCCGAGCATTGCCTTTGCTGTTGGTATGGGTCGAGATATATGGACTACACAAGTCAAGCACTGGGCTGCAGTCAAGCGTATACTTCGCTATTTACAAGGAACCAAGACTAATGGTATTCGATTTCAGCCTGGCGACAAAGTCGACTTTCGTGGCTACTCGGATGCAGACTGGGCTGGCGACCATTCCGACCGCAAGTAAACTTCTTGATATGCTTTTATCCTGATAGGCGCTCCTGTAAGTTGGGGGAGCAAGTAACAGTTGAGTGTATCACTGTCAACCAGCAAGGCAAATAGATTGCCTTGAGCTTAGTTGTCCAAGAAGGCAAGTGGATCCATCCCATATATTATATAGTTCTGGATGCGGCAAGCAAGTCAGAATCGGATCTTAGGATATCTGAAGACAATCAATCGTGCATCAAGATGACCAAGAATCCTGTCAACCATGCCCGTGCAAAGCACATCGACATCAAGTATCATCACATCCGTGACGAAGTCAAGCGTGGCGAAGTGTACCTCGAGTGCTGTGAAACGTCGAACATGTTGGCAGACATAATGACGAAGAGACTACCCTGACCGCGCCACAAGGACATGACGGCGGCTCTCGGTATTAAAGCGAGTTCGCATTAAGGAGGCGTATTGAAAGTTATGGTTTTCAGGTAAAGTCCACAACCCAAACCTGTCCAATCCGAACCGCGGTCTGGCATAGCATTTACTGATACTATTACATAGTAAATGAGAATATGTAGTAATGAGTGTTATGAAAGTAGAAGTGTGAGCCCCAATAAATCACTCACTTCCAACTATTTCTTTTCCGTTCATGTGTCTTCGGCTCATCGAGCTGATTCTTTGCTTCGCTTTGCTCCCTTATTTTTCGGACTTCAACAGTCTATGAGCCCAACGACCATGACTTCTGCCCAAGA
>NC_090621.1:3961498-3993392 GCF_004359215.1 Bremia lactucae | reverse complement strand
GCTTCCGCCACCTCTTCTCGCATCAACAAGTTTGATGGCATGAATTTTCATACGTGGAAGTTTAAGATGCAAATGGTGCTGGAGGAGAGGGACCTGTGGGAAGTGACAAGCGGGGAGGTGAAACTCGAGCACCTGACCAGTACGCTGGATCAGACAACTTACAAGCGTAAGTCTCGAAAGGCGCTGGCGATCATCTGTCTCGCGATGGAGGATTCACAGCTGCCTCTGGTTCGCTCGGCAAGTGGAGCGCACGATGCATGCTCACGGCTGGAGGGACACTTCGAGAAGAAGAGCTTGGCGAACAAGCTCTATCTTCGTCGACGCTTCTTTACGGCCAAAATGGATGATGGTGATGATGTGCTGCAGCACATTAACAAGTTAAAGACCCTGGCGGAGCAGCTGGATGCAGTGGGAGCTCCGGTTAGTGAAGACGACTTGGTCATCACGCTCTTGGGAAGCCTCAGTGATTCGTTTGCGTTCCTGATCACGGCACTGGAGTCAAGAGCTGACTCGCTGTCATGGGAGCTGGTGACGTCTCGACTGTTGCACGAGGACATGAAACGCAAGGAACAAGGTGGCGGCATCGAGGGAGCCGCGCACGGTCAAGGTCAAGCGTTTATGTCGAACGATCAAGGAAAGCGCAAGGGAGTACAACAAGCGCCTGTCAAGACGAGCAGTGCATGTCATTATTGTGGTGAGCAGGGACATTGGATTGCGAAGTGTCCAGTACGACTCCGCGAGAATGCGCAGCGACAAAGGTCGCAAACAGCAAATATCGCGCAAGTAGAAGACGACTCGGGCGATTTTCTGTTCTCGGTTGGTGGTGATGCAAGTGCTACCAAGTCGGAATGTGTGTGGTTGGTTGACTCAGGAGCAACGCAACACATGACGTACTCGAAAGAGTACATGAAGAATTACAAGACTATTTCTCCAATAGATGTGCATCTCGCTGACGACGGTGTGGTTCAAGCGGTGGGAATGGGCAACATAGTGATGTCAATGAAGACTCCGCGTGGGACTAAGAAAGGTATGCTTACTGGCGTATGGCATATTCCCAAGCTTTCGCGAAATTTGTTTTCGGTTGGCCGCTTTACAAAGGATGTTGGGCCAGTTACGTTTGAGCGCGATGGTTGTTTTGCGGAAACAAAAGATCTTCGCTGGAAGCTTGGAGCGCGTGAAGGCAAAGGATTGTTCAAGCTTTGCATGACGCCTATTCTGATGGATGAGGCAAATATAACAAGATCGATGGGATACCATGGGGACACCACGTCGTACCTCTGGCACCTTCGACTTGGTCACATTGGTCATAGCGGTCTTGATGCTATTGTGAAGAAAATTTATGGTATTGGCATTAACATTGCATCAGTAAAGCAGTGGGAGGTGTGTGACAGATGCTCACTCGGAAGCAAACGCGAGTGAGCTATGCCAAGTCATCACCCAATCGTGCAAAGCAAGTTTTGGAAGTCATTCACAGTGATGTATGTGGTCCCATGCAGACGCCGACTTTCAGCGGGAAGCGCTACTTTGTCACTTTTATCGACGACAAATCACATTTTTGCAAGGTGTACTTGTTGAGTAACAAGTCGGAAGTACCTGCCAAATTTGCTGACTTTGTTGCGTTTGCTGAAACGCAAACGGGCAAGCGGGTAAAGTCGATTCGCAGTGACAATGGCGGCGAGTATACTTCGCGTGATATGGCCAAGTTTTGCAGTGATCGAGGAATCGTGCAAACATTCACGCCGCCTTACACTCCTCAGTTGAACGGGGTCGCCGAACGAATGAATCGAACATTGGTAGAGTGCGCGCGCTGCATGATAAAACATGCTGGACTGTCCAAAGAATACTGGGGCGAAGCTGTCATGACAGCTACGTTTCTCCGCAATAGGTGTCCAACACGTGCTGTCAGCCATGACAAATCGCCACACCAAGTTTGGACAGGCAAGAAACCATTGCTGGCTAACCTGAAGGTGTTTGGTTGTCACGCGTATGTTATGGTGCCAAAGGAAAAGCGTGCCAAATTTGATTCTCGGTCAGTACGCTGCCGGTTTCTTGGATATTCGGATCATGAGAAAGCGTATCGATTCGAGGAGCTGGACAGTTGCCGCATACTGGTAAGTCTCGACGCTCAGTTCATGGAAGATGTTTTCGACAGTGGAAGACGCAACTACTTTCAGCAGGACGTAGTCATCGAAGATGAAGAGGCGACGGATGAAGAATCGCCGCAGGAACAAGAAGAAGACACTGCGCAAGATGCGGATATGGAGTCCAGCAGCAAGAGACACCAACGGACACAGTCGTTGGAGAAAGCAACAGACACTCCAAGCGCCAAGCGGTCTGCGTATTACAAGAGACATCAAGGTCTGGATGAGATGTCAGCAGCAGCTCAAGATGCAACACATTACGAAGCTGCATACGTCATGGATTCAGTGGGAGATATGCCGACTACGTTTAAGTCGGCTATGGAATCCAGTGACGCAGTGAAATGGAAGGGAGGGCGTGGGCGTGCGATTCGGAGTATGACTCGCTCCAGAAAAATGATACATGGAACATTGTACCGTTGCGAAAGGGACGCAAGGCTATCGGCTGCAGATGGGTGTTCCGTG
This sequence comes from Bremia lactucae, assembly GCF_004359215.1. Taxonomy (NCBI): domain Eukaryota; phylum Oomycota; class Peronosporomycetes; order Peronosporales; family Peronosporaceae; genus Bremia; species Bremia lactucae. Next base: position 3,990,789 of record NC_090621.1, on the reverse strand, counting down.
TCAAGGAGACTCAAGATGGCGAAATTGAGCGGTATAAGGCACGTCTAGTGGCTAAGGGGTTCTCACACAAGTATGGAGTCGATTACGAAGAAACGTATGCGCCGGTGGCCAAGTTTACGTCGATTCGAATTGTTCTGAGTTTGGCTGCCAAGTATACGCTGAAGTTGCATCAGATGGATGTCAAGACAGCGTTCCTAAATGGTGGATTGGATGAAGATATCTACATGGCGCAGCCAGATGGATATGTCGATGCTAGTCGTCCAGATCACGTGTGCAAGCTGAAGAAGTCACTATACGGGTTGAAGCAATCACCCCGTATGTGGAATCAGACCATCGATGACTTCATGATCAAGATGGGTTTCATCAAGTGTGAATCAGATCGCTGCGTGTACGTTAAGCGAGATGACAGCGACATGGTCTTTGTTGTTTTGTATGTTGACGATCTGATCATCGCAAGTAGCAACGACGAGTTTCTCACGTCAACAAAGCGTGCGTTGAGTGACCGATTCGAGATGACGGATCTCGGTGAGCTAAAGTATTTTCTTGGTGTGGAAATCAAGAGCGATCATGCGGCTGGCTATGTGACAATGCGGCAAACCAAGTTTCTTAAGTCTGTTTTAACCAAGTTTGGGATGCATGACAGCAAGCCTGTGAAGACGCCTCAAAATCCTGGACTTAGACTGACCAAGAACATGTGTGAAGGCGGCTGCAATCATGAGGAAACAATGAAGAACGTACCCTACCGGAGTGCCATTGGAGGTATCCTGTACTTGATGGTTGCGACTCGTCCGGACCTTGCTGTGGCAGTGGGAGCATTGAGTCAATTTGCGGCTGATCCCTGTCCAATACATTGGCAGGCTATCAAGCGTGTGTTGCGGTATCTTCAAGCAACACCGACGCATGGACTTTATTTCTCACGTGATGGTATTGCTACACTGCAAGGATACTCAGACGCAGACTGGGCTGGTGATGTGGAGACGCGACGTAGTACAAGCGGATACGCTTTCATGATGAATAACGGGTGTATTAGCTGGAGGAGCAAGAAGCAGCGAACGGTGGCGTTGTCATCGACGGAGGCAGAGTACATGGCGCTGACGGAAGCAGTACAAGAAGCAATTTGGCTCAAGACATTTCTATGCGAGCTTGGTGAGATGAAGAGCAACGAAGCTGTCAAGGTGTACGAAGACAATCAAGGTGCGATTGCGTTGGCCAAGAATCCGGAGTTTCACAAGAGAACTAAACACATCGGCATACGCTATCACTTTGTGCGGGAAAGAGTTGAAGACGGCCAAGTGGTGCTGCAATACTGCTCGACAAAGGAAATGAAAGCAGACATGATGACCAAGCCGATTCCTGCTGTACAGTTTGAACACCTTCGACGCATGCTGGGAGTGTTAGCAACAAGTGTCGAGTCGAGTGGGAGTGTTGGCGAGGAAGCGGCTCGACCTGACCAAGAGACTACCAGTATGTACCAGTAAAAACCGGTAATGACGTCATAGTGTGACATCAGTAGATGACGTCAGTAGATGACGTCATAGGGTGACGTCAGTACATGACGTCACAAGCTTCTAGAAAGTTCAATGAACTATGATTGGCTAGAAGCAATGATTGGCTTAGAGGTAGCAATAGGTTTGCGAACTAAGGACCTTTATATATTTACTTTGCATTTTGCTAAACTTCTGTTAAAGGGTACCGAGCACTGGAAGAGAGAAGGAGGCTTGAAGAACACGGGAGAAGTCTGCACTTGAAAGGTGAAGACGACTTGTGAAGGAGAAGGAATATTTAGAAGTGATTGATTTATTGGGGCTTACACTTTTACTTCTCGAAACCACTCATTTCTACATACTGCATCTAACTATACTATAATATAAGTAGATGCTATGTTTAACCGCGGTTCGGATTGGACCGGTTTGGGTTGTGTACATTACCTGAAACCCATAACCCTCAATACGCCCCCTCAATGCTAACACGCGTGTATGCCAAGCGCTGTCGTTAATTCCTTGTGACGCGGTCCTGGTAGTCTTTTCGTCATTATGTCTGCCAACATGTTCGACGTTTCGCAGTATTCGAGGTTGACTTCGCCACGCTTTACTTCATCACGAATGTGGTGATACTTGATGTCGATATGTTTCGCACGACCATGGTTTACCGGATTCTTCGTCATCTTGATACACGACTGGTTGTCTTCCATGATCTTAAGCACCGGTTCAGACTTGTTTGCTGCCGCGTCTAGGATTTCGCGCAGTAGTCGATGCACCCACTTGCCTTCTTGAATCGCTAAACTTAGCGCGATATATTCGGCTTCACTTGTTGACAGCGACACACTTGATTGTTTCTTGCTCCCCCAGCTTACAGGAGCGCCCATGAGAATAAACGCGTATCCTGAAGTCGACTTGCGGTCTGCATGATCACCGGCCCAGTCTGCATCCGAGTAGCCGCAAAAATTTACATTGTTGCCAGGCTTAAAGCAGATTCCATGCGACTTGGTTCCTTGCAAGTATCGAAGGATGCGCTTCACCGCCATCCAATGCTCGACTTGTGGGTTTTCCATAAAACGTGACACGTAACCCACGGCGAAGGCAATGTCTGGTCGTGTCGCGGTCATCAAGTGCATTAAAAGCACCCACTGCTTCACGAAACGGAACGTTGATTTTAGTTGCTGCGTTGCTTGACTTTAGTCGAGAGCTGATGTCCATTGGGCTGATGACAGCTTTGCAGTCACTCATGCCGAAACGCTTGAGAACATCGTCCACGTAGCGTCGCTGGCACATCGTCACGCTTCCGTCATTGTTGTTTACCAGCTCGATGCCCAGGACAAAAGCGCACTTGCCACTATCAGTCATCTCAAAACGTGACTTTAAGTCTTTCTTGGTGTGCGCAATCATTTCAATTGAACTCCCAGTCACCAGTACATCATCAACATAGACCAACAATAGCACGCACTCTCCGTTTGCAATCTTGAGATAAAGGCACGGATCAAAATCGGAGACTTGAAATCCGATGGAGCAAACAAACTCATGAAAAGTGTCATTCCATACCCGTGAAGCTTGTTTTAGCCCGTAGATTGCTTTAACCAGTTCAAAGCAATCAAAATCTTTATTGACGTCGACGCCTTCTGGGACCGCACAGAATACTCTTTCCTTCATTTCTCCATACAGAAAAGCTGTCACCACGTCCAGTTGGCCCAGTGTCCAGTCGAAGTACTTTGTGAGTGCAATCACCATGCGCAGCGTCACGTACTTGACTACTGGTGAAAACGTCTCCGTGTAGTCGATGCCATACTTTTGCTTGAAACCCTTGGCAACGAGACGTGCCTTGTATTTATCGATGTTTCCGTCAGCCTTGCGCTTGATCTTGAATACCCACTTGGTCCCAATGGTGTGCTGCCCAGCTGGCAGTTTCGCTGCTCGAAATACGCTACGGAGTTTCATTGAGTCTAGCTCCGCACAGATCGCCTTACGCCAGTGTACTCGATCTGGCCCATTAATCGCGTCTTCAAACGTTGTTGGTTCGGATAAATCAGCGCCCTCAACTGCATTCACGCTTGCTTGCCAAAAGCCGTGGTGGGTGTCGTCATCATCATCCATATCATTGTCCTTTTGGTCTTCGTCCCGGTTAGCTCGAACATTCGAACGTCATTTTTGGTGGCACAACTCGAAGTCATCCGGCGCACTTGCTTCTTCTAACCCGGCTCCGCGGCAAGCTGGTCGTTTAAACACTTGTTCTTGGCTGTTTGAACGGTTCTTGCGCTTGCCTGTTTGCTTGAACTCCGTGGTGGCAGGTTCACTACTGATGCTCATCGTGTCAAAATCCAATAAGGCATCATCAACAACATCTTGTAGAGGCGTCTGTGCGAACCCAAACGTCGATTCGTCGAACGTGACATCGCGAGATATCACCACCTGATCCGTTTCAATGTCGTAAATGCGGTATGCCTTTGATGATTCTTCGTACCCCATAAACAGTCCTTCACGGGACTTCGGATCCCATTTCGATCTCTTTTCTTTTGGAGTCAGCACGAACGCACGGCAGCCAAAAACTCGCATGTGTTTGACACTTGGTCGAGATCCGTTGATGATCTCGAACGGAGTCTGATCTTGGTACTTGGGCGATGGCAGTCGATTCTTGATGTATATTGCTGTCATTGCTGCCTCAGCCCAGAAACACTTGTCTAATTTTGCGTAGTGGAGCATGCTGCGGCCAATCGTTACGATAGTCCGGATTGCCCGTTCTGCCGTGCCATTCGTCTGGTGCGCATACGGAACAGTGACTTGCTGCTCGATTCCTTGATCATCGTAAAATGCCTTGATCGAAGTTGTCGCGAATTCTCGTGCACCATCATGTCGAACGAACTTGACCTTGAAGTCAAACTGCGTCTGCACCGCATTGATGTATCTCTTGATACACTCTTCACTATCGGACTTGGCGCGCAGACCGAAGCCCTTCATGCATCCGCTGCCTTCATCAACGATTAGTAGCAAGTACTTGCTTCCACCCAGCGATTCAACTTCCATGGGTCCGCAAGTGTCGATGTGTAGAAGCTCGAACGGGTCGTAGTGCTGCTTGTTCGGGTTACTTGGAAACGGTCGCTGTACCATTTTTCCTTCTTGACACCCGTGGCATATGCTAGATCTGCTTGCCTTTTCTGGCATTTTAGCATCCTTGATCATCCCTTTGGAAACCATTTTAAACAAGACATCAAACGGTGCGTGGCCCATGCGTGCATGAAGATCTTCGACTCTTGACCTTGAAGTAGTATTTACCGATCGGTGAGATGTGCGAAGCCAATAGAGTCCATCCGCAAGATCTGCCATCGCCACCACTTGCTCAGGGTCTTTACGCGAGATCTCCATTTTGGCACCATCAAACACCACTTGAAACTTGCCGCTCTTGTTGATTTGCGGAATTGATAGTAGGTTCTTGTTCATATCTGGGACGAAAAGCGCGTTTTTGATCTCGACTTCAGGTTCTTCACCGTTAGGCAGTAGTACCTTTTCGATGATAGTCCCGATGCCTTTGATAGCGGCTTTGTTTCCATCTGCGACCAGAACTTCACCTTCATTGTGTTCGTCCAGAACTTCGAACTTGGATTTTTCGTAGCAGATGTGATGCGTAGCACCGCTATCAATCGCCCACATCCCGGACATGTTCTTGGTCGTTGAAAGTCCGCATTTCATTGACACAGCAAACGCCACACGATCGTAGTTACCGTTGCTGTTGCCACTGTAGCCTTGTTACTGAACTTGATTCGCTCCGCGTCCACGATTATTGCCGCCGCGTCGAGCTCCCCGATTGTCTTCCTTCTGCTTGGTCCAGCACTTCTCCACAGTGTGCCCCAATTTTCCGCAGAATGTACACTGACGAAACTCGCGTTCGGTACTGAAAGCCTTGGTTGTTTCTTCAGTCTTCACCGATGTCGTCTTGTTTCCTTGTCTCTTGATGTGCTCATTTGTCAGCACTTTCACGACGTCACGCGATCGCAATTCCGCGCTGCTCATCTCCAAGTTGAGAACGACGTTCTCGTAACTCTTGGGGAGGCTGCGCAACAAACAAATCGCCACGTCCTCGTCCTCCATCTTGGCGCCGATGCTCTTGAGCTTTGCGCTGATGTTGAGGACTTCATTGCAATGATGAAGTACATTACCGCCTTCCGCCATCTTCATGCTGAAGAGCTGTCGCTTCAAGAAGATCCGTCCCGCCTTCTGCGATCCGCCGTAGAGGGTCTTCAGCTTTGCCCACGCAACCCATGCTTCTTCGCAGTCATCAACCACGTGATGGTAATCCGCGCTTATGTACAGCAACATCAAGCCGAAGGCGATATTGCTCGCCTTGACATATTCGTCCATGGCGCGAGGATCGGCGAAGGTTGGAGTAGTCTCCCGGTTGACCACATGCCAAGTCGACTTGGTCAGGAACACGCCACGCATGTAGCGGCTCCACGTCGCATAGTTGTCGCCATCGAATTTGTCGATGGAGATCTTGGTGGCGGAATCTTGAGCAGAGGACATCGTGCTTGGGCTCATAACCTGTTAAAGGGTACCGAGCACTGGAAGAGAGAAGGAGGCTTGAAGAACACGGGAGAAGTCTGCACTTGAAAGGTGAAGACGACTTGGGAAGGAGAAGGAATATTTGGAAGTGATTGATTTATTAAGGCTTACACTTTTACTTCTCGAAACCACTCATTTCTACATACTGCATCAAACTATACTATAATATATGTAGATGCTATGTTTAACCGCGGTTCGGATTGGACCGGTTTGGGTTGTGTACATTACCTGAAACCCATAACCCTCAATAACTTCGCTCACTTGACGGTTTCAATAGTGAGCCCCAATAAATCACTCACTTCCAACTATTTCTTTTCCGTTCATGTGTCTTCGGCTCATCGAGCTGATTCTTCGCTTCGCTTTGCCCCCTTATTTTTCGGACTTCAACAGTCTATGAGCCCAACGACCATGACTTCTGCCCAAGAAGTTTCGACGAAGATTACTATCGACAAGTTGAGCGATGACAAGTTTGCCACGTCGAACCGCTACATGCGTGGTGTGTTGTTCTCACCAAGTCGGTGTGGCACCTGGTCAATCGTGAGGTGACTTCGTCGTTTGCGGACACCCGTGCCAGAGACAAATATGTCAAGTCCAGCAATATTGCGTTTGGCCTTATGCTTCTCCACATGGACACGAACTTCGTCACGAAACAGACGACTTTAAAGAAGCCTGGGTTACCTGGACGCGCATTAAGAATTTGTACGGCGGATCGCAGAAGGCTGGACGCATCATCTTGAAGCGCCTGCTATTCAGCACGGCGATGGCGAAAGGCGACAACGTTTTGCATCACTGTGATCCTCAACACAAGCGCCAAGCTTAGCAGTATTGACGCCAAAATGGAGGATGAGGGCGTTGCAATTTGTCTACTGCGCAGTCTGTCCAAAAGGCTACGAGAACGTCGTGCTTAATCTGTAGAAGAGCAGTGCAGAGCTAAGGATCCAAGATGTTGTGAAGGTGCTGACAAGCGAGCACATCAGCGACAAAGTAAAAGGAACGATTGCTCCGGTGAAGACTGAAGATGCGGCAAAAGCATTCAGTGCCGAGCGAAAATCCCGTCAGTGCACATATTGTGACAAATTGGGGCACGTGGTAGAGTGATGCTGGACCAAGCAATTGAAAGACATGCGAGGATCTTGAAGCAGTAATTAAAATCGTGGATGCGATGCCAGCAACGTGCAGTGGCAGCACAAATAAGATTACGACTACGATCGGATCGCATTTGTAGTTTCACTGGAATGCGAGGTTCGACAGGAAAGGATACTTTAATTAGACTTCACAGCGCCCGGCCAATTCAGCAACGTCTGATCACAGCAGCGATCGTCTTTGTGAGATCGGGTCACACGCCATCGACGTTCTACGAAAAACGATTGCAAGCCGCATGATTAAGGACGCTGACATACAAACGACTTCGTTTCTACCGAGCGTGTGTCGCGGATGTCAAGAAGGAAATATGGTCCAAAAAATATGTTTAAGCAACAGCGATAAGCGTCGCTATTCCTCGTTCGAGCTACTACACTTTGATATTTGTGGCCCGATTAAGGTGGAAGCAAATATTTGCTGTTGATCGTGATGAAGCCAGCGATTGTATGAAGGGCCTTTGTTTGCGATTCAAGTCGGACAGCGAGGCTTCATCACGGCATGCATATGAAAGATTCAAACGCAATTCAACAAAAAGGAAAACTTTGTGCGGTATGATGGATCTCGTGAATTTGCGACCAATTCGCTCAAGATTTTCTACGAGGACGAGGGCACCAAGCAACAGGTCACAGTCCCGTACGTGCACCAGACCATTAGGATGGCTAAACGCGCCATACGAATGATTGTGACGATTTGACGCAGTATGCAACATCACGCTAAGCTGGACAAGTGCTTTTGGGGCGAAGCTGCCATTGCTGCAAGTTACGTCAAGAATCCTCTTCCATCGCTCAAGATTAAGAGCAAGACTCTATTCGGAATGGCTTACAAGTCCGAGCCAAGTATCCAGCATATGCGCGTCTTCGGCTGTCGAGCGCATGTCTTTACTCCAAAAGAAAAACGGCTCAATTGGGACCCCAAGTCTCGAGTTGGAGTTCGTGGGCTCTGAAGAAGTCTCTAAGGCGTAATGAGCCTATGACTTACAAGCGCAGAAAGTAATTATCAGTAGAAATGTAACCTTTGACGAGTTTGTTTTTTAATGATTAACGGTCAACCTTTTTGACGACATTGAAAAGGCTAATCTCAAATTTTGACTCGCTCGGGATAAGTGACGATGATTCGACACAACCGATGGACTTCAAGCAGACAGGAAAGCGCAAATTTCAGTAAAGCATCTCAATCCTAGCATCTAAAGCATTGAGCCTAGAGCCTCGTTAAATTGTTTCGGAAGAGACGAGCGCTCCTGAAGGCGCAAACGCTCATGGAGCTAAGCGGCGATCAAGCGCACACAGAGGACCCAGCTCTGGATTTAAATAAGGATTTGCTAACGAAGACGACGACAGCAACTCAACTTCTCGAGCATTTTGGCGTACAAGGGCTAATAATGTTAAATCTAAGGACCTGTCGGAGCCGACCACATTCAAGATGCAGTTAGCGGACCAGATTAGCTACATTGGCGCAAGGCGATTCGAGCTGTGCTGGATTCAATGCAATTTCGTGGCGAATTTCGAGCTGCAAAGCTCTCGGTAGGACAACACGCTATTGGAACCAAGTGGTTTTTCAAGATCAAGCATAAAGCCAACAGCTCTATCGAGAAGTTCAAGGCTCGTCTCGTAGCAAAGGGATTCAAGCAAAAATATGGAATCGACTAAACGGAGACATTATCGCCTGCTGTTAAGTATGTGACCTAACGCATGGTAATTGCGTAAATTAAGTACTTCAGCTGGTCACTTGATCAATTGGATGTGGTGGCAGCTTTTCTTGATGAAGTTATGAAAGAAGTCGTGTACTGCGTCGCGTAGAAAGGGGTTAAGCTCGACAAAGACTTTAATTGTCTTGAGCTGGTCAAGGCAATGAATGGCCTAGAACAAGCTTCGCGTGCTTGGTAGAGATTTTTGCCGAATTCGTATGCTCGATTGAATTTCATTTTTTTGGCCTTTGACTTGTGCCCTTACGTCGAGATCATTTAAGAGCATTGTGTGCTACTGCTGGTATACGTCGACGATGCGTTAGTTACTGGGAGTTTGACGGGGCTAACAGCGCGTACGAAGACCGACTTGAAAGAACGCTTCGAGATGACCGGCACTGGCAAGTGCGCAATTGTGTTGAACATCGAGCTTGTGGACAATGACGATGGCAGCGTGACAATATGTCAACGGCGGTACATCGACGACATTCTGAAGCGTTTTGGTGTATATCATTGCAAGGCAGTGATAAGGCCAACGGATACAAGTTTTAAGACTTCTACCAAGTGATGCCTAGACTAAGATGAACGCACCATTTCGTGAGGCCGTAGGTGCGCTAATGCACCTGATGACTGCAACGCGGCCGAGCATTGCCTTTGCTATTGGTATGGGTCGAGATATATGGACTACACAAGTCAAGCACTGGGCTGCAGTCAAGCGTATACTTCGCTATTTACAAGGAACCAAGACTAATGGTATTCGATTTCAGCCTGGCGACAAAGTCGACTTTCGTGGCTACTCGGATGCAGACTGGGCTGGCGACCATTCCGACCGCAAGTAAACTTCTTGATATGCTTTTATCCTGATAGGCGCTCCTGTAAGTTGGGGGAGCAAGTAACAGTTGAGTGTGTCACTGTCAACCAGCAAGGCAGAATAGATTGCCTTGAGCTTAGTTGTCCAAGAAGGCATGTGAATTTATCACTTACTCTCTGAGATATTGGATGCGCATGCGAACCAAGACCGGAGCTCAAGATCTTTAAAGACAATCAATCATGCGTCAAGATGACGAATAATCCTGTCAATCACGGCCGTGCAAAGCTCAATGACATCAAGTATCATCACATCCGTGACGAAGTCAAGCGTGGCAAAGTGCACCTTGAATACTGAGACGTCGAACATGTTGGCAGACATAATGACAAAGGGACTGCCCGGACAGCGCCACAAGGATATGACTGCGGCGCTTGGTCTACATGCAAGTTCGCGTGGGGGGCGTATTGAGGGTTCTGGGTTTCAGGTAACGTACACAACCCGAACCGGTCCAATCCCAACCGCGGCTTACCATAGTACTTAGTTATACTATAATATAGTGAATTAGACTATGCAAAAATGAGTTTTTACGGAGTAGAAGTGTAAGTTCCAACAAATTAATTATTCCCTAATATTCCTTCTCCAACTCAAGTGTCTACGCCTCTTCGCGCAGACTCCTCGCTTTGCTCCCTTCTTCCTTACGCCTTTCAGCATCGGCTTCAGACTTTAACAGACTAAGCAAAAAGATGACAACCGAAGAGTTCGACGAGGCGGACAAAATCGTGGACGCGGAGCAAGCAATGTGCAGTATCGGCACAACGACGACTACGAATACGATCGGGTCGCATTTGCAGTTTTGCTGGAATGCAAAATATCAACAGGCAAAGATTTGCCAAGAATATGGGCCATTGACAGCGGCGTCGGACATCATATCTGTTACGATAAGTCGAAGTTTTCATCACTGGACGAGCAAGACCAAGGCGAGCTTTTGGTAGCTGACGGCAACAAGACAGCGATTATGGGCGTGGGATCAACTGTTGAGCGTATAGTTCTACCTAACGGTGACGTACGCGAAATTGAGATTAAAGATGCGCTATAGCGCCCAAGATGAGCAAGTATCTACTTTCTGTTCCGCAGATATATTAAAGTGGACGTTTTCAAGTGGTCTTTGACGAAGCTCGAATGAATATCGAAAGAAAAGGCTCCAAGCAAGTGGTGGCGACGGCTAATCTCGTCGACGGTCTCTACTGGCTTCGGACACCACAACGATCTGCCAATTCAGCGACTTCGAACAACAAGTTCAACTTACATGCGCGAATGGGCCACGCTTTAAATGACGTGTTGCCGAACATGGTTGCGAGTGGAATGATCAAGGATGCCTCCTTACCATCAACGTCAACTTTATCAAGCATGTGTCGTGGAAGTCAAGAAGGAAGAAGTGGTCCAAAAACTATTTCCAAGCAACCATGATAAGCGCCGATGTACTTCATTTGTATTGCGATACTTTGACATTTGCGGACCGATGAAGCAGGAATCTTTTGGTGGCAGCAAGTACTTGCTACTTATTGTGGACGAGGCCAGTGGATGTATGAAGGGATTCTGTTTGCGTTCAAAAACTGGTGAACAACGTGATACTAAACAAACACCAGGTGTTACCATTGTCGCTGCGCCAAGTCAGACAGCGAAGACTTCAACAAGACTTACATTTTGAAGGTCCAAACGGAGTTCAGAAAGAAGTCGAGTTTGTGAGGCATGACGGGGTCGCGAGTTTGCAACTAATTCGCTTAAGTTTTTATACGAAGACGAGGGTATCGAGTAGCAAATTACGGTCTCCTACGCTTATTTAACCAATGAGATAGCTGAGCGCGCCATACATAAAGAAAAGGTCAAAGGCTTGAGTGGTTGAGTGCAAAATGCAAAGTAAATATATTAAGGTCCTTAGTTCGCAAACCTATTGCTACCTCTAAGCCAGTCATTACTTCTAGCCAATCCTAGTTCATAGAACCTTCTAGAAGCTTGTGACGTCATCTACTGACGTCATCTACTGATGTCACACTATGACATCATTACCGGTATATACTGGTACATACTGGTAGTCTCTTGGTCAGGTCGAGCCGCTTCCTTGCCAACACTTCCACTCGACTCGACACTGCTGGGTGCTCGTATTCCGAGCCTGTTTCGGAGGTTTTCGAACTGCACAGCTGTAATGGCCTTGGTCATGATGTCTGCTAGCATGTCTGTTGTCGAAACAAATTGCAGCACCACTTCGCCTTCTTCTACCTTCTCGCGCACGAAGTGGTAGCGAATGTCAATATGCTTGGTACGCTCGTGAAACTCTGGATTCTTAGCCAGTGCAATAGAGCCTTGATTATCTTCGTAGATCTTGATTGCATCGTCGCTTGCCATCTCGCCGAGCTCACACAAGAACACCTTGAGCCATACAGCCTCTTGGGTTGCTTCCGATAACGCCATGTACTCGGCTTCCGTTGAGGACAGCGCCACCGTGCGCTGCTTCTTGCTTCTCCAGCTGATACACCCGCCACTCATCATGAATGCGTAGCCACTTGTGCTCCTTCTTGACTCGATGTCTCCGGCCCAGTCTGCGTCTGAGTAGCCGCACACACAACAGTTGTCTTGCCGTATGTACTCGAGTCCTTGAGTCGATGTAGCTTGGAGGTACCGCATAACACGCCTGAGAGCTTGCCAGTGTGTCGGGCACGGGTCGGCGGCAAACTGGCTCAGCACTCCCACTGCAGCAGCGAGGTCTGTCCGCGTCGCCACCATCAGGTACATGATGCTGCCGACGGCACTCCGGTACGGCACGTTCTTCATTGTGTCTTCGTGATTGCAGCCGCCCTCGCACATTCTCTTGGTCAACTTGAGTCCTGGATCTTGCGGCGTCTTCACAGGCTTGCTGTCTTGCATGCCGAACCTTGTTAAAATGGACTTGAGAAAGTTGGTCTGCCGCACCGTCACTTTTCCTTCGTCCTGGTTGTTCTTAATTTCCATCCCGAGAAAGTATTCCAGCTCGCCCATGTCCGTCATCTCAAAGCGTTCGCTCAGCGCGTGCTTGGTCGACTCCAACAACTCGTCGTTACTGCTTGCCAGGATGAGGTCGTCCACGTACAGCACCACGAAGATCATCTCATGGTCATTTCTCTTGATGTAGACGCAGTGATCCGACTCGCACTTCTTGAACCCCATTTCTAGCATGAAAACGTCGATGGTGTGGTTCCACATTCGCGGCGACTGCTTTAGCCCATAGAGCGACCGCTTCAGCTTGCATACGTAATTCGGATGATCTTCGTCGACATACCCATCCGGCTGCACCATGTAGATGTCTTCGTCGAGAACTCCGTTCAGGAACGCTGTCTTAACATCCATCTGATGTAGTTTGAGACTGTGCTTGGCAGCCATACTGAGCACTGTCCGGATCGATGTGAACTTGGCCACCGGTGCGAACGTTTCTTCATAGTCGATGCCGTATTTCTGAGGAAATCCCTTCGCCACCATTCGCGCCTTGAACCGCTCCACTTCTCCATTTTGATTTTCCTTCACGCGAAAGACCCATCTGCAGCCGATCGCCTTCCGACCCTTCGGTAGTGGCACAACATCCCATGTGTCGTTCTTGCGCAGCGACTCATACTCCGAGTCACACGCCTCCTTCCATTTGACTGCGTCGCTGGATTCCATCGCCGACTTAAACGTATTTGGCATTTCTACCACTGAATCCACAACGTAGGCAGCCTCAAAACTTGTGCTTTCTTGCGCTGCCGCTGACATCTCGTCGAGACCTATGTGTCACCTGTGCGACGCAGACCGCTTGGCACTTAGAACCTTCACTGCTTGCTCCAATGACTGCGTCCGTTGGTGTCGCTTGCTGCCGGATTCGAGGTCTTCCTCCCGCGCAGTTTCTTCTTCATCATTTGCCTGTTCGTCCGATTGCGACGATTCTTGATCTGTCACAACTTCATCTTGGATGACGACCTCTCTCTGAGAGTAGTCCCGTCTCCCACTGTCGAAGACGTCTTCCATAAACTGCGCGTCACGACTCACCAGCACACGAGCGCTCTTCAATTCTTCAAACCGATACGCTTTCTCGTGCTCTGAGTACCCGACAACACGGCAACGTACCGACCGAGCGTCAAACTTGGTGCGTTTCTCCTTCGGCACATGCACATATGCGTGGCAACCGAACACTTTCAGGTTCGCCAGCAATGGTTTCTTTCCTGTCCAAACTTGGTGCGGCGATTTGTCGTGGCTGATCGCGCGCGTCGGACACCGATTGCGGAGAAACGTAGCAGTCATCACCGCTTCGCCCCAATATCTCTTTGACAATCCGGCGTGTTCCAGCATGCAGCGCGCACACTCCACCAGCGTCCGGTTCATCCGTTCGGCGACTCCGTTCAGCTGAGGCGTGTATGGCGGTGTGAACTTCTGTATGATCCCACGTTTGCTGCAGAACTTGGCCATTTCGTGCGACATGTATTCGCCGCCGTTGTCACTGTGGAGCGTCTTCACCCGCTTACCCGTTTGGGTTTCCGCAAGCGCAACGAAGTCAGCGAATTTGGCGGATACTTCGGACTTGTTTCGCAGCAAGTACACCACACAGAAGTGCGACTTGTCATCAATAAAGGTGACAAAATAGCGCTTTCCACCAAATGTTGTCTGCATGGGACCACACACATCGCTGTGGACAACCTCTAGCACTTGCTTCGCGCGGTTGGGTGACGACCTCATGTAGCTTACTCGTGTTTGCTTGCCGAGTGAGCATCCGTCGCACAGCTCCCACTGTTTTGCCGACGCCATGTCCACGCCAATACCGTAGTTCTTCTTGATGATGGCATCTAGACCGCTAAGACCGATGTGACCGAGTCGAAGGTGCCAGAGGTACGACGTGGTGTCCCCATTTCGATCCTTCGAGCTTGCCACATTGGCCTCATGCATCATTGGTGTCATGCAGAGCTTGAACAGTCCTTTGCCTTCACGAGTGCCGAGCTTCCACTTGAGGCCTTTTGTCTCCGCGAAACACCCTTCGCTCTCGAAGGTCACGGCCCCAACGTCCTTGGTGAAGCGACCGACCGAAAACAAGTTGCGTGACAACTTTGGTATGTGCCACACATCGGTAAGCATACCCTTCTTGACCCCACGAGGAGTTTGCATGGACATCACAATGTCGCCAGTCCCAATAGCTTGAATCACACCGTCGTCTGCGAGATGTACGTCCACCGGAGAGATTGTTTTGTAGTTCCTCATGAAATTCTTGGAACTCCTCATGTGCTGCGTCGCATACGAGTCGACCAGCCACACTTCACTCGACTTGGAGGCACTTCCTCCAACCGAAAAGAGAAAATCGCCAGAGTCGTCTTCACTCTGCGCGATATTCGCTCGCTGCGGCCTCTGTCGCTCCACATTCTCGCGAATCCTCGCTGGACACTTGGCGATCCAATGCCCATGTTCACCGCAGTAGTGACAGGCACCAGTCTTCTGCACCTGTCGTCCCTTGCGCTTACCATTGTCGCTTGTCATAAACGCTTGGCCGTGCGCAGTTCCCTCAGCACCGCCACCTTGTTCCTTGCGCTTCAAGTCTTCATGTAGGAGCCGAGACGTCACTCGTTCCCACGTCAGCGTGTTGGAACGGGATTCCAACGCTGTGATCAGGAATTGGTACGACTCGCTTAGACTTCCCAGAAGCGTGATCACCAAGTCGTCCTCGCTGACCGGAGCACCCACTGCGTCGAGTTGCTCCGCCAGAGTCTTGAGCGTGTTAATGTGCTCCAGCACATCATCACCTTCATCCATCATGGTCGTGAAGATACGACGACGAAGAAAGAGCTTGTTCGCAAGACTCTTCTTCTCAAAGTGGTCTTCCAACTTTGACCATGCATTAAATGCACCACTCGCTGAGCAAACCAACGGCAGTTGCGAGTCTTCCATCGCAAGGCAGATGATCGCCATCGCTTTGCGGGACTTCCTCTTGAACGTCGCTTGGTCCAATGGAGTCACGCATTGCTCGATCTTCACGTCTCCACAAACGACCTCCCACAGATCACGTTCCTCCAGCACCATCTGCATCTTGAATTTCCACAAGTGGAAGTTCGATCCGTCGAACTTGTTGATGCGGGCGGTCGTGGTCACAGCAGTGTCCATGGCTAAGGCGAAGGCAGGGGCGGGGGCGTGGGCGGCAGAGTCTGCGGGTCTTGGGCTCATAACCTAATGTAAAGGTCAAGTGAGCACTAGTTGGCAAAATGCAAAGTAAATATATTAAAGGTCCTTAGTTCGCAAACCGTTTGCTACCTCTAAGCCTACTGGATTCTCTACTGGATTTACTTACCGGCTTCATCCATTCTAGCCAATTAGCTTCTACCACGTGGAGGTCCCATCTTGAACATGATCATTTGCGCATCTTGAAGAAGATCTTCGAACGGTCGCGGAACCATCTGTTGTGCTGTCGCATGCAGATGTCGCTGTCGTGCGTGTCGATGATCCGCCGGTACTTTACCGGTTAGTCTTGTGCATGTCGAGGCGCATCCTTGACAACATATACTTCGCTATTTACAAGGAACCAAGACTAATGGTATTCGATTTCAGCCTGGCGACAAAGTCGACTTTCGTGGCTACTCGGATGCAGACTGGGCTGGCGACCATTCCGACCGCAAGTAAACTTCTTGATATGCTTTTATCCTGATAGGCACTCCTGTAAGTTGGGGGAGCAAGTAACAGTTGAGTGTGTCACTGTCAACCAGCAAGGCAGAATAGATTGCCTTGAGCTTAGTTGTCCAAGAAGGCAAGTGGATCCATCACATATATTGTATAGTTCTGGATGCGGCAAGCAAGTCAGAATCGGATCTTAGGATATCTGAAGACAATCAATCGTGCATCAAGATGACCAAGAATCCTGTCAACCATGCCCGTGCAAAGCACATCGACATCAAGTATCATCACATCCGTGACGAAGTCAAGCGTGGCGAAGTGTACCTCGAGTGCTGTGAAACGTCGAACATGTTGGCAGACATAATGACGAAGAGACTACCCTGACCGCGCCACAAGGACATGACGGCGGCTCTCGGTATTAAAGCGAGTTCGCATTAAGGAGGCGTATTGAAAGTTATGGTTTTCAGGTAAAGTCCACAACCCAAACCTGTCCAATCCGAACCGCGGTCTGGCATAGCATTTACTGATACTATTACATAGTAAATGAGAATATGTAGTAATGAGTGTTATGAAAGTAGAAGTGTGAGCCCCAATAAATCACTCACTTCCAACTATTTCTTTTCCGTTCATGTGTCTTCGGCTCATCGAGCTGATTCTTCGCTTCGCTTTGCTCCCTTATTTTTCGGACTTCAACAGTCTATGAGCCCAACGACCATGACTTCTGCCCAAGAAGTTTCGACGAAGATTACTATCGACAAGTTGAACGATGACAAGTTTGCCACGTCGAACCGCTACATGCGTGGTGTGTTGTTCTCACCAAGTCGGTGTGGCACCTGGTCAATCGTGAGGTGACTTCGTCGTTTGCGGACACCCGTGCCAGAGACAAATATGTCAAGTCCAGCAATATTGCGTTTGGCCTTATGCTTCTCCACATGGACACGAACTTCGTCACGAAGCAGACGACTTTAAAGAAGCCTGGGTTACCTGGACGCGTATTAAGAATTTGTACGGCGGATCGCAGAAGGCTAGACGCATCATCTTGAAGCGCCTGCTATTCAGCACGGCATTGGCGAAAGGCGACAACGTTTTGCATCACTGTGATCCTCAACACAAGCGCCAAGCTTAGCAGTATTGACGCCAAAATGGAGGATGAGGGCGTTGCAATTTGTCTACTGCGCAGTCTGCCCGAAAGGCTACGAGAACGTCGTGCTTAATCTGTAGAAGAGCAGTGCAGAGCTAAGGATCCAAGATGTTGTGAAGGTGCTGACAAGCGAGCACATCAGCGACAAAGTAAAAGGAACGATTGCTCCGGTGAAGACTGAAGATGCGGCAAAAGCATTCAGTGCCGAGCGAAAATCCCGTCAGTGCACATATTGTGACAAATTGGGGCACGTGGTAGAGTGATGCTGGACCAAGCAATTGAAAGACATGCGAGGATCTTGAAGCGGTAATTAAAATCGTGGATGCGATGCCAGCAACGTGCAGTGGCAGCACAAATAAGATTACGACTACGATCGCGTCGCATTTGTAGTTTCACTGGAATGCGAGGTTCGACAGGAAAGGATACTTTAATTAGACTTCACAGCGCTCGGCCAATTCAGCAACGTCTGATCACAGCAGCGATCGTCTATGTGAGATCGGGTCACACGCCATCGACGTTCTACGAAAAACGATTGCAAGCCGCATGATTAAGGACGCTGACATACAAACGACTTCGTTTCTACCGAGCGTGTGTCGCGGATGTCAAGAAGGAAATATGGTCCAAAAAATATCTTTAAGCAACAGCGATAAGCGTCGCTATTCCTCGTTCGAGCTACTACACTTTGATATTTGTGGCCCGATTAAGGTGGAAGCAAATATTTGCTGTTGATCGTGATGAAGCCAGCGATTGTATGAAGGGCCTTTGTTTGCGATTCAAGTCGGACAGCGAGGCTTCATCACGGCATGCATATGAAAGATTCAAACGCAATTCAACAAAAAGGAAAACTTTGTGCGGCATGATGGATCTCGTGAATTTGCGACCAATTCGCTCAAGATTTTCTACGAGGACGAGGGCACCAAGCAACAGGTCACAGTCGCGTACGTGCACCAGACCATTAGGATGGCTAAACGCGCCATACGAATGATTGTGACGATTTGACGCAGTATGCAACATCACGCTAAGCTGGACAAGTGCTTTTGGGGCGAAGCTGCCATTGCTGCAAGTTACGTCAAGAATCCTCTTCCATCGCTCAAGATTAAGAGCAAGACTCTATTCGGAATGGCTTACAAGTCCGAGCCAAGTATCCAGCATATGCGCGTCTTCGGCTGTCGAGCGCATGTCTTTACTCCAAAAGAAAAACGGCTCAATTGGGACCCCAAGTCTCGAGTTCGTGGGCTCTGAAGAAGTCTCTAAGGCGTAATGAGCCTATGACTTACAAGCGCAGAAAGTAATTATCAGTCGAAATGTAACCTTTGACAAGTTTGTTTTTAATGATTAACGGTCAACCTTTTTGACGACATTGAAAAGGCTAATCTCAAATTTTGACTCGCTCGGGATAAGTGACGATGATTCGACACAACCGATGGACTTCAAGCAGACAGGAAAGCGCAAATTTCAGTGAAGCATCTCAATCCTAGCATCTAAAGCATTGAGCCTAGAGCCTCGTTAAGCTGTTTCGGAAGAGACGAGCGCTCCTGAAGGCACAAACGCTCATGGAGCTAAGCGGCGATCAAGCGCACACAGAGGACCCAGCTCTGGATTTAAATAAGGACTTGCTAACGAAGACGACGACAGCAACTCAACTTCTCGAGCATTTTGGCGTACAAGGGCTAATAATGTTAAATCTAAGGACCTGTCGGAACCGACCACATTCAAGATGCAGTTAGCGGACCAGATTAGCTACATTGGCGCAAGGCGATTCGAGCTGTGCTGGATTCAATGCAATTTCGTGGCGAATTTCGAGCTGCAAAGCTCTCGGTAGGACAACACGCTATTGGAACCAAGTGGTTTTTCAAGATCAAGCATAAAGCCAACAGCTCTATCGAGAAGTTCAAGGCTCGTCTCGTAGCAAAGAAATTCAACCAAAAATATGGAATCGACTAAACGGAGACATTATCGCCTGCTGTTAAGTATGTGACCTAACGCATGGTAATTGCGTAAATTAAGTACTTCAGCTGGTCACTTGATCAATTGGATGTGGTGGCAGCTTTTCTTGATGAAGTTATGAAAGAAGTCGTGTACTGCGTCGCGTAAAAAGGGGTTAAGCTCGACAAAGACTTTAATTGTCTTGAGCTGGTCAAGGCAATGAATGGCCTAGAACAAGCTTCGCGTGCTTGGTAGAGACTTTTGCCGAATTCGTATGCTCGATTGAATTTCATTTTTTTGGTCTTTGACTTGTGCCCTTACGTCGAGATCATTGAAGAGCATTGTGTGCTACTGCTGGTATACGTCGACGATGCGTTAGTTACTGGGAGTTTGACGGGGCTAACAGCGCGTACGAAGACCGACTTGAAAGAACGCTTCGAGATGACCGGCACTGGCAAGTGCGCAATTGTGTTGGGCATCGAGCTTGTGGACAATGACGATGGCAGCGTGACAATATGTCAACGGCGGTACATCGACGACATTCTGAAGCGTTTTGGTGTATATCATTGCAAGGCAGTGATAAGGCCAATGGATACAAGTTTTAAGGCTTCTACCAAGTGATGCCTAGACTAAGATGAACGCACCATTTTGTGAGGCCGTAGGTGCGCTAATGCACCTGATGACTGCAACGCGGCTGAGCATTGCCTTTGCTGTTGGTATGGGTCGAGATATATGGACTACACAAGTCAAGCACTGGGCTGCAGTCAAGCGTATACTTCGCTATTTACAAGGAGCCAAGACTAATGGTATTCGATTTCAGCCTGGCGACAAAGTCGACTTTCGTGGCTACTCGGATGCAGACTGGGCTGGCGACCATTCCGACCGCAAGTAAACTTCTTGATATGCTTTTATCCTGATAGGCGCTCCTGTAAGTTGGGGGAGCAAGTAACAGTTGAGTGTGTCACTGTCAACCAGCAAGGCAGAATAGATTGCCTTGAGCTTAGTTGTCCAAGAAGGCAAGTGGATCCATCACATATATTATATAGTTCTGGATGCGGCAAGAGTCAAACGGAACCGAGCAATCGAAGAAACAAGCATGCATCAAGAACACCAAGAAGCCTGCACATGAAAGGCAAAGACAACACATCAAGGAGAAGCAATACGTGGAAGTCAAGAGTAGCGAAGCGTACCTCGACTGCTCGAAACCACGAACTTCGACAGACTGTATCTAACTATACTATAATATAAGTAAATACTATGTTTAACCGCGGTTCGAATTGGACCGGTTTGGGTTGTGTACATTACCTGAAACCCATAACCCTCAATACGCCCCCTCAATGCTAACACGTGTGTATGCCAAGCGCTGTCGTTAATTCCTTGTGACGCGGTCCTGGCAGTCCTTTCGTCATGATATCCGCTAACATCTTCGAAGTCTCGCAGTATTCCAACTTGACATCACCACGCTTTACTTCATAACGAATGTGGTGATACTTGATGTCGATATGTTTCGCACGACCATGGTTTACCGGATTCTTCGTCATCTTGATACACGACTGGTTGTCTTCCATGATCTAAGCACCGGTTCAGACTTGTTTGCTGCCGCGTCTAGGATTTCGCGCAGTAGGCGATGCACCCACTTGCCTTCTTGAATCGCTAAACTTAGCGCGATATATTCGGCTTCACTTGTTGACAGCGACACACTTGATTGTTTCTTGTTCCCCCAGCTTACAGGAGCGCCCAAGAGAATAAACGCGTATCCTGATGTTGACTTGCGGTCTGAATGATCGCCAGCCCAGTCTGCGTCAGAATATCCTTGAAAGTTGATCACCCCACTCGACCGATAACAAATTCCGTGCGACTTGGTGCCTTGCAAGTAGCGTAGAATACGCTTTACCGCAGTCCAGTGTTCTTGTTGTGGATTCTCCATAAAACGTGACACATAACCCACAGCATACGCGATATCAGGACGCGTCGCAGTCATCAAGTGCATCAACGCCCCCACTGCTTCTCGAAATGGAGCATCTACCTTGCTTTGGCTCTTGCTTGGTAAAAGTTGGGAGCTCAGATCGACTGGGCTGACAGTGGCCTTGCAGTCATCCATTCCGAAACGCTTGAGGATGTCGTCGATATAGCGTCGTTGACACATGGTGACACTGCCGTCTGGCTTATCAACTAGCTCAATCCCCAGTACAAACGTGCACTTGCCGCTGTCGGTCATCTCGAATCGCATCTTGAGGTCATTTTTCGTTTGCGCGATCAGGTCTGCTGAGCTGCCTGTCACCAAGACATCATCCACATAGACCAGTAGAAGAGCGCAATGACCATTTACCACCTTGATATATAGACATGGATCGAAAGCTGATACTTTGAATCCAATTGAGCACACGAATTCGTCGAATGTCTCATTCCACACACGTGAAGCTTGCTTGAGACCATAAATTGCCTTTACCAACTCGAGACAGTCAAAATCACCATCAATTTTAACACCTTCTGGGATGATGCAAAATACCTTCTCCTTCATCACACCATACAAAAATGCTGTCACAACGTCGAGTTGATCCAGAGGCCAGTCGAAATACCTGGTAATTGCGATGACCATTCGCAATGTCACGTACTTGACAACTGGTGAGAAAGTCTCCGTATTGTCGATACCATACTTCTGTCTGAAACCTTTGGCAACCAGGCGTGCCTTGAATTTCTCGATTGATCCATCCGCTTTACGCTTGATCTTAAACACCCATTTCGTACCGATGGCGCGCTGGTCATTCGAAAGCTTGGCAGCACGAAAAACACCCCGAAGTCGCATTGATTTCAACTCAGCTTGTATCGCCTTGCGCCAATGTACTTGATGCGGACCATTGATTGCTTCTTGAAATGTTGCAGGCTCTGCCAGATCGGTTGCTTCCACCGCGTTGGCACTAGCACGCCAGAATGTCGGTGGCGTCATATTATCGTCTTGATCGCTGTTGTCCTTTTCTTCTTCATCGTTTAGCATATCTCGACCATTGGATCGACTTCTCTAGTGGCGGTCGTATGCGCTGTCTGGTGCACTTGCTTGTTCTAATCCAACGTTCTGATGACCAGCGCGCACGACATTGTTGTTGGGCCGAGATTTGCGCTTACCGGTCTGCTTGTATTCGACTTGACGCACATCATCTTCGTTGATTTCAAGAGAATCAAGGTCCGGTACGGTATCATTGAGACCTTCATTCGACGACTCCATCGAAAAGCCAAAGCAGGATTCATCGAAGTGAACGTCCCGACTGATCACCACTTGCTGGGACTTAATGTCAAAAACTCGATACGCTTTGGATGTTTCTTCATACCCCATGAACATTCCAACTTGAGATTTGGCGTCCCATTTGAGGCATTTCTCTCTCGGTGTTAGAATAAACGCTCGGCATCCAAAAACACGCATGTGTTTGACACTTAGTTTGCAGCCGTGCACGATCTCAAACGGTGACATATGAGAAATCTTGGGCGACGGTAGTCGATTCTTTATGTAGATGGCCGTGATTGCTGCCTCAGCCCAAAAACATTTGTCCAGCTTTGCGTGGTGCAGCAAGCTACGTCCGATCGTGACGATGGTTCGGATGGCACGTTCTGCAGTTCCGTTGGTTTGATGCGCATATGGCACTGTGACCTGCTGCTCAATTCCTTCATCTTCATAGAACATCTTGAGCGAGTTGGAGGCGAATTCTCGAGCTCCATCGTGGTTAACAAACTACACCTTTTTGGAAAATTGAGCTTGGATCTTGACAATGTAATTCCGGATGCAGTCCTCGCTCTCGGACTTGGTACGTAAACAGAAACCCTTCATGCACCCGCTAGCTTCGTCAACGATCAGGAGCAGGTATCTGCTATCACCAATTGAAACTTCTTCCATAGGGCCACAGATGTCGAAGTGGATCAGCTAAAACGTGTCGTAATTGCGCTTGTCAAGGTTGCTTGGAAATTGTTTTTGGACCATTTTTCCTTGTTGGCAACCCAGACATATACTTGATCCACTCGAATTTAAAGACATTGAGGCATCTTTAACCATTCCACTCTTGATCATTTTTCGAAGAATTTCCAATGGTGCATGACCCATACGTGCATGTAAATTAATAGATTGGGAGCTCGTTGCGGTGTTCACAGACACGTGTGGTGTCCGAAGCCAGTAGAGTCCATCGATGAGATCCGCTGTTGCCACAACTTGGGTCGTGTTCTTTCGTGCCACATGCATCTTGGAGCCGTCAAATACAACTTGAAATTTCCCAGACTTGTTGATCTGCGGAACCGATAGAAGATTCTTGTTCATGCTTGGTACGAATAGCGCATTCTTGATCTCGATCTCATGTTCATCGCCGTTGGGCAACACCACCGTCTCAATGATGGTTCCCACTCCCTTGATTGCGGCTTTACGTCCATCAGCAACCGAAAGCTCACCTTCATCTTGTTCATTGAGGCTTGTAAACTTCTTCTTGTTCTGTTGCAGATGTGATGTGTTGCACCGCTGTCAACCGCCCACATTCTGGGCATACTCATGTTGTTCGACAATCCACATTCCATCGAAACGGCAAAAACGATTCGATCTTGATATTCGTAGTTGTCTTCAATGCGCCATTGGGCATTGTTGGCCCCGCGTCCACGACTATTGCCGCCGCGTCTTGGTCCCTTGTTCTCAGCTTTCTGCTTGGTCCAGCACTTGTCTATCGTGTGCACCAGCTTTTAGCAATACGTGCAATGGTGCGGGTCACGTTCGGCACTGAACGCTTTCGCTGCGTCTTCAGTCTTCACCACTGTAGCCTTCGCACCTTGTCGCTTGATGTGCTCGTTGGTAAGCACTTTTACGACGTCCCGCGATCGTAGCTCCGCGCTGTTCATCTCCAGATTGAGCACTACATTCTCGTAGCTCTTGGGTAGACTGCGCAGCAAACAAATCGCGACGTCCTCGTCCTCCATCTTCGCGCCGATGCTACTTAGCTTCGCGCTGATGTTGAGGACAGCATTGCAATGATGCAATACATTACCGCCTTCGGGCATTTCCATGCTGAACAACTGGCGTTTCAAAAAGATACGCCCAGCCTTCTGCGACTTACCATAAAGTGTCTTGATCCGTGCCCACGCGACCCAGGCTTCTTCACACTCATCAACCACGTGATGGTAGTCCGCGTCCATATGCAAGAGCATAATTCCAAAGGCGACGTTGCTTGCCTTGACGTAGTCGTCTGAAGCCCGAGGGTCCGTGAACGTCGGTGAAACCTCGCGGTTCACGACATGCCAGACCGATTTGGTCAGGAACACGCCACGCATGTAGCGGCTCCAAGTTGCATAGTTGTCCCCATTGAATCTGTCAATAGAGACCATGGCCGTGGAATCTTGCGAAGAGGACATGGCACTTGGGCTCATAACCTGTTGAAGCTTGACGAAACTTGAAAAGATAGTTGAAGTGTGTTCTTGGGCAAAGACCGAGAAGACACTTTTAAGGAAGAATGGAAATTCGAAAGTGATTGTATTATAGATGTAGTTCACTTCTTATCTAGCTACATCTAAGCCAATCATCTACATCCTTCTAAAAGCTTCTGGAAGCTTCGAGAAGGTTCTGCCCATCGCGACAATTCATCTTGGGCGTAACAGCCTTGGCGTCATCATCCATGGCGTCATCATTCATGGCATCATCATTATGACGTCATCCTGCAATACCGGTACTTACCGATATTTACTGATTGCCACTTAATGCTTCAAATATATCTTGAGCAGTTCCTCGTCCGGCACAAAGATCGGATAGGACATTTAACAGCGATCCAAGTCGGACAGCGAGGCTGCATCACGGCATGCATATGAAAGATTCAAACGCAAATCAACAAAAAGAAAAACTTTGTGCGGCATGATGGAGCTCGTGAATTTGCGACCAATTCGCTCAAGATTTTCTACGAGGACGAGGGCACCAAGCAACAGTCCCGTACGTGCACCAGACCATTAGGATGGCTAAACGCGCCATACGAATGATTGTGACGATTTGACGCAGTATGCAACATCACGCTAAGCTGGACAAGTGCTTTTGGGGCGAAGCTGCCATTGCTGCAAGTTACGTCAAGAATCCTCTTCCATCGCTCAAGATTAAGAGCAAGACTCTATTCGGAATGGCTTACAAGTCCGAGCCAAGTATCCAGCATATGCGCGTCTTCGGCTGTCGAGCGCATGTCTTTACTCCAAAAGAAAAACGGCTCAATTGGGACCCCAAGTCTCGAGTTGGTTCGTGGGCTCTGAAGAAGTCTCTAAGGCGTAATGAGCCTATGACTTACAAGCGCAGAAAGTAATTATCAGTCGAAATGTAACCTTTGACGAGTTTGTTTTTTAATGATTAACGGTCAACCTTTTTGACGACATTGAAAAGGCTAATCTCAAATTTTGACTCGCTCGGGATAAGTGACGATGATTCGACACAACCGATGGACTTCAAGCAGACAGGAAAGCGCAAATTTCAGTGAAGCATCTCAATCCCAGCATCTGAAGCATTGAGCCCAGAGCCTCGTTAAGCTGGATCGGAAGAGACGAGCGCTCCTGAAGGCACAAACGCTCATGGAGCTAAGCGGCGATCAAGCGCACACAGAGGACCCAGCTCTGGATTTAAATAAGGACTTGCTAACGAAGACGACGACAGCAACTCAACTTCTCGAGCATTTTGGCGTACAAGGGCTAATAATGTTAAATCTAAGGACCTGTCGGAGCCGACCACATTCAAGATGCAGTTAGCGGACCAGATTAGCTACATTGGCGCAAGGCGATTCGAGCTGTGCTGGATTCAATGCAATTTCGTGGCGAATTTCGAGCTGCAAAGCTCTCGGTAGGACAACACGCTATTGGAACCAAGTGGTTTTTCAAGATCAAGCATAAAGCCAACAGCTCTATCGAGAAGTTCAAGGCTCGTCTCGTAGCAAAGGGATTCAACCAAAAATATGGAATCGACTAAACGGAGACATTATCGCCTGCTGTTAAGTATGTGACCTAACGCATGGTAATTGCGTAAATTAAGTACTTCAGCTGGTCACTTGATCAATTGGATGTGGTGGCAGCTTTTCTTGATGAAGTTATGAAAGAAGTCGTGTACTGCGTCGCGTAAAAAGGGGTTAAGCTCGACAAAGACTTTAATTGTCTTGAGCTGGTCAAGGCAATGAATGGCCTAGAACAAGCTTCGCGTGCTTGGTAGAGACTTTTGCCGAATTCGTATGCTCGATTGAATTTCATTTTTTTGGCCTTTGACTTGTGCCCTTACGTCGAGATCATTGAAGAGCATTGTGTGCTACTGCTGGTATACGTCGACGATGCGTTAGTTACTGGGAGTTTGACGGGGCTAACAGCGCGTACGAAGACCGACTTGAAAGAACGCTTCGAGATGACCGGCACTGGCAAGTGCGCAATTGTGTTGGGCATCGAGCTTGTGGACAATGACGATGGCAGCGTGACAATATGTCAACGGCGGTACATCGACGACATTCTGAAGCGTTTTGGTGTATATCATTGCAAGGCAGTGATAAGGCCAATGGATACAAGTTTTAAGACTTCTACCAAGTGATGCCTAGACTAAGATGAACGCACCATTTCGTGAGGCCGTAGGTGCGCTAATGCACCTGATGACTGCAACGCGGCCGAGCATTGCCTTTGCTGTTGGTATGGGTCGAGATATATGGACTACACAAGTCAAGCACTGGGCTGCAGTCAAGCGTATACTTCGCTATTTACAAGGAACCAAGACTAATGGTATTCGATTTCAGCCTGGCGACAAAGTCGACTTTCGTGGCTACTCGGATGCAGACTGGGCTGGCGACCATTCCGACCGCAAGTAAACTTCTTGATATGCTTTTATCCTGATAGGCGCTCCTGTAAGTTGGGGGAGCAAGTAACAGTTGAGTGTGTCACTGTCAACCAGCAAGGCAGAATAGATTGCCTTGAGCTTAGTTGTCCAAGAAGGCAAGTGGATCCATCCCATATATTATATAGTTCTGGATGCGGCAAGCAAGTCAGAATCGGATCTTAGGATATCTGAAGACAATCAATCGTGCATCAAGATGACCAAGAATCCTGTCAACCATGCCCGTGCAAAGCACATCGACATCAAGTATCATCACATCCGTGACGAAGTCAAGCGTGGCGAAGTGTACCTCGAGTGCTGTGAAACGTCGAACATGTTGGCAGACATAATGACGAAGAGACTACCCTGACCGCGCCACAAGGACATGACGGCGGCTCTCGGTATTAAAGCGAGTTCGCATTAAGGAGGCGTATTGAAAGTTATGGTTTTCAGGTAAAGTCCACAACCCAAACCTGTCCAATCCGAACCGCGGTCTGGCATAGCATTTACTGATACTATTACATAGTAAATGAGAATATGTAGTAATGAGTGTTATGAAAGTAGAAGTGTGAGCCCCAATAAATCACTCACTTCCAACTATTTCTTTTCCGTTCATGTGTCTTCGGCTCATCGAGCTGATTCTTCGCTTCGCTTTGCTCCCTTATTTTTCGGACTTCAACAGTCTATGAGCCCAACGACCATGACTTCTGCCCAAGAAGTTTCGACGAAGATTACTATCGACAAGTTGAACGATGACAAGTTTGCCACGTCGAACCGCTACATGCGTGGTGTGTTGTTCTCACCAAGTCGGTGTGGCACCTGGTCAATCGTGAGGTGACTTCGTCGTTTGCGGACACCCGTGCCAGAGACAAATATGTCAAGTCCAGCAATATTGCGTTTGGCCTTATGCTTCTCCACATGGACACGAACTTCGTCACGAAGCAGACGACTTTAAAGAAGCCTGGGTTACCTGGACGCGTATTAAGAATTTGTACGGCGGATCGCAGAAGGCTAGACGCATCATCTTGAAGCGCCTGCTATTCAGCACGGCATTGGCGAAAGGCGACAACGTTTTGCATCACTGTGATCCTCAACACAAGCGCCAAGCTTAGCAGTATTGACGCCAAAATCAGGATGAGGGCGTTGCAATATGTCTACTGCGCAGTCTGCCCGAAAGGCTACGAGAACGTCGTGCTTAATCTGTAGAAGAGCAGTGCAGAGCTAAGGATCCAAGATGTTGTGAAGGTGCTGACAAGCGAGCACATCAGCGACAAAGTAAAAGGAACGATTGCTCCGGTGAAGACTGAAGATGCGGCAAAAGCATTCAGTGCCGAGCGAAAATCCCGTCAGTGCACATATTGTGACAAATTGGGGCACGTGGTAGAGTGATGCTGGACCAAGCAATTGAAAGACATGCGAGGATCTTGAAGCGGTAATTAAAATCGTGGATGCGATGCCAGCAACGTGCAGTGGCAGCACAAATAAGATTACGACTACGATCGGGTCGCATTTGTAGTTTCACTGGAATGCGAGGTTCGACAGGAAAGGATACTTTAATTAGACTTCACAGCGCTCGGCCAATTCAGCAACGTCTGATCACAGCAGCGATCGTCTTTGTGAGATCGGGTCACACGCCATCGACGTTCTACGAAAAACGATTGCAAGCCGCATGATTAAGGACGCTGACATACAAACGACTTCGTTTCTACCGAGCGTGTGTCGCGGATGTCAAGAAGGAAATATGGTCCAAAAAATATCTTTAAGCAACAGCGATAAGCGTCGCTATTCCTCGTTCGAGCTACTACACTTTGATATTTGTGGCCCGATTAAGGTGGAAGCAAATATTTGCTGTTGATCGTGATGAAGCCAGCGATTGTATGAAGGGCCTTTGTTTGCGATCCAAGTCGGACAGCGAGGACTTTATCACGGCATACATATGAAAGATTCAACTGCAATTCAACAAAAAGGAAAAGTTTGTGCGGCATGATGGATCTCGTGAATTTGCGACCAATTCGCTCAAGATTTTCTACGAGGACGAGGGCACCAAGCAACAGGTCACAGTC
>NC_090621.1:3916447-3929162 GCF_004359215.1 Bremia lactucae | reverse complement strand
ACAGGTGCTCAGGCTTCACCTCCCCGCTTACCACGTCCCATAGGTCCCGCTCCTCCAGCACCATCTGCATCTTGAATTTCCACAAGTGGAAGTTCGATCCGTCGAACTTGTTGATGCGGGCGGTCGTGGTCACAGCAGTGTCCATGGCTAAGGCGAAGGCAGGGGCGGGGGCGTGGGCGGCAGAGTCTGCGGGTCTTGGGCTCATAACCTAATGTAAAGGTCAAGTGAGCACTAGTTGGCAAAATGCAAAGTAAATATATTAAAGGTCCTTAGTTCGCAAACCGTTTGCTACCTCTAAGCCTACTGGATTCTCTACTGGATTTACTTACCGGCTTCATCCATTCTAGCCAATTAGCTTCTACCACGTGGAGGTCCCATCTTGAACATGATCATTTGCGCATCTTGAAGAAGATCTTCGAACGTTCGCGGAACCATCTGTTGTGCTGTCGCATGCAGATGTCGCTGTCGTGCGTGTCGATGATCCGCCGGTACTTTACCGGTTAGTCTTGTGCATGTCGAGGCGCATCCTTGACAACACTCCCACTCGACTCGGCAGCTTCTGGTCCTTGTACACCAAGCTTGTTTCGAAGCACACAAAACTGACTCGCAGGAATTGGCTTTGTCATGAGGTCCGCTAACATGTTGGTCGTCGAAATGTATTCCAAGACAACTTGGCCATCTTCAACCTTTTCGCGTACGAAGTGATAGCGAATGTCGATATGCTTGGTTCTCTTATGAAACTGTGGATTCTTGGCCAGTGCAATTGAGCCTTGATTATCTTCGTAGATCTTGACCGCATCATTCTTATGCATCTCACTAAGCTCGATCAGAAAAGTCTTAAGCCACACTGCCTCCTGTGTTGCTTCTGAGAGCGCCATGTACTCGGCTTCCGTTGACGACAGTGCCACCGTGCGTTGTTTCTTGCTCTTCCAGCTTACACATCCGCCGCTCAGCATAAAGGCGTAGCCGCTTGTACTTCTTCGCGACATCGTGTCTCCGGCCCAGTCCGCATCTAAAAATCCTTGCAGCCCATCCTGACTTGATGCTTGAAACCTGATGCCGTGCGTCCTTGTTCCTTGAATATATCTGAAGACCCTTTTTAAAGCTTGCCAATGTGTCGGACATGGGTCTGCCGCGAATTGGCTAAGCACCCCAACTGCTGCAGCGAGATCCGGGTGTGTGCCGACCCGACCATAAGGTACATTACGCAGCCAACAGCACACCGACCATAGTCTTGCTGTGCTCGTATCCACCTTCACACATGAACTTAGTCAGCTTGAGACCTGGATCCTGAGGCGTCCTGACAGGCTTACTATTTTACATGTTAAACTTGGTCAGAATATCACTTGCAAACTCCGTCTGCAGCATCGTCAGTGTTTCAGTCTTGAAATCTTGATCAACTTCAATTCCAAGAAAATACTTAAGCTGACCCAATCTGTCATTTCGAATCGGCGATTCAGCGCTTCCTTGGTTTCTTGAAGCATCTTGCTGGTACTGCTTGACAGAATCAGGTCATCGACGTAGAGCGCAACGAAGATCATGTCTTGATCATCTCGTTTCATGTAAACACAGTGATCGGAATCACACTTCTTGAACTTGAGTCCAAGCATGAAATCGTCAATGGTCTTGTTCCACATACGTGGTGACTGTTTCAGCCCATACAGTGACCGTTGTAGCTTGCACACGTAATCTGGATTGGCTGTATCACTGAAGCCATCCGGCTGTGCCATGTAAATATCTTCGTCCAGTTTACCACTAAGAAACGCCGTCTTCACATCCATTTGGTAAACTATGAGTCCATACTTGGCAGCCAAAATGAGCAAAATCCGAATCGACCTAAACTTTGCCAGCGCAAACGTTTCTTCATAGTCGATGCCAACCTTTTTGGCGAAACCTTTCGCCACTAGACGCGCCTTGTATCGCTCGACTTCACCATCTTGGTTTTCCTTGACGCGAAACACCCATCGGTTGCCTATTGCCTTACGTCCTTTCGGCAGAGGCACAAGCGTCCAAGTCTCATTCTTTTGCAGTGAATCCATCTTCAAGCTGCACGCCTCCTTCCACTCAGCTGCGTTGTTGGATTCCATCGCCGACTTGAATGTTGTCGGCATTTCTCCCACTGAATTCACAACATACGCAGCCTCGAAGTCTTGAGCTGTGGCTGACATTTCTTCAAGCGACTGGTAGCGATTTGTTCGTTTAGGTCTTGGCACTTCAGCATGCTCGATCATACATCTTGCGCATTCCACCAGCGTCCTGTTCATGCGCTCGGCCGCTCCGTTAAGCTGTGGGGTATAAGGCGGTGTGAACTTTTGCTCGATACCTCGCCGCTTACAGAACTTGGCCATTTCACCTGAAGTGTACTCGCCACCATTATCGCAGCGAAGAGCTTTAACGACGTTGCCAGTCTGAGTTTCAGCAAACGCAACAAACTCAGCAATTTGTCAGCAACTTCTGACTTGTTCTTCAGCAGAAATACTGTGGTATAGTGCGAGTACTCGTCCGTGAAAGTGACAAAGTACCGCTTGCCGCTAAAAGTCGTTGACTGCATAGGTCCGCACACATCGCTGTGAATAACTTCCAACATTTTCTTTGCACGATGAGGCGACTTTGGCAAAAAACTCACTCGCGTTTGTTTGCCTAGTGCACAACTATCGCACAGCTCCCACTGCTTGATCGACGCAAGATCAATGCCAACACCATAGTTTCTTTTGACGATAGTGTCAAGACCACTATATCCAATGTGCCCAAGCCGAAGGTGCCAGAGGTACGAGTTAGTGTCCCCATGACATCCCGACGAGCTTGTCACATTGACTTCGTCAGTACTGACAGGCGTCATGCATAACTTGAATAGCCCTTTGCCCTCTCGAGCTCCAAGCTTCCACTGCATTCCTTTGGCCTTGACAAAACAGCCATCGCTTTCAAACGTGACTGGTCCAACATCCTTTGTAAAGCGTCCAACGGAGAAAAGGTTGCGCGATAAATTCGGTATGTGCCATACCCAGCGAAGCTTACCCTTTTTAATTCCTTGAGGCGTCTTCATAGACATCACAATGTCACCAGTCCCGATCGCCTGAACAACACCGTCGTCGGCCAGACGAACATCCACCGGAGAAATTTCCTTGTAGTTCATCATGAATTCTTTCGAAAAAGTCATGTGCTGCGTAGCACCCGAGTCGACCAGCCATACGCAACTCGACTTCGAGGTTCCTGAATTACCACCAGCTGAAAACAGAAAATCGCCAGAGTCGTCTTCACTCTGCGCGATGTTTGCACGCTGTGCTGGTCGTTGCCGATCAGCATTGTCACGAATTCGCACCGGGCACTTGGCGATCCAATGCCCGTGCTCTCCACAATAATGGCACACACTGCCAGCCTTAGCAGGCGGTTGACGTCCCTTGCGCCGTCCGTTGTCCGTAGTCATAAACGCTTGTCCTTGCCCGTGCGCGGCTCCATCGACGCCGCCACCTTGTTCCTTGCGTTTCATATCTTCATGCATAAGCCGAGACGTCACGAGCTCCCACGACAACGAGTCGGATCTTGACTCCAACACCGTAATCAGGAACGCGTATGACTCGCTAAGACTTGCAAGAAGCGTGATAACCAGATCATCCTCGCTGACCGAAGCGCCGACTGCGTCCAGCTGTTCCGCCAATGTCTTGATCTTGTTGATGTGCTGAAGCACGTCATCACCTTCGTCCATCATCGTCGTGAAAAAGCGTCGACGTAAGAAGAGCTTGTTCGCCAAACTTCTTCTCGAAATGCCCTTCAAGACGCGACCATGCATCATGCGCGCCGTTTGCCGATCGAACCAAAGGCAGCTGCGAGTCCTCCATCGCAAGACAGATCATCGCCATGGCCTTGCGGGACTTACGCTTGTAGGTCGCTTGGTCCAATGGGTTCGACAGGTGCTCAGGCTTCACCTCCCCGCTTACCACGTCCCATAGGTCCCGCTCCTCCAGCACCATTTGCATCTTGAATTTTCACAAGTGGAAGTTCGATCCGTCGAACTTGTTGATGCGGGCGGTCGTGGTCACAGCAGTGTCCATGGCTAAGGCGAAGGCAGGGGCGGGGGCGTGGGCGGCAGAGTCTGCGGGTCTTGGGCTCATAACCTAATGTAAAGGTCAAGTGAGCACTAGTTGGCAAAATGCAAAGTAAATATATTAAAGGTCCTTAGTTCGCAAACCGTTTGCTACCTCTAAGCCTACTGGATTCTCTACTGAATTTACTTACCGGCTTCATTCATTCTAGCCAATTAGCTTCTACCACGTGGAGGTCCCATCTTGAACATGATCATTTGCGCATCTTGAAGAAGATCTTCGAACGTTCGCGGAACCATCTGTTGTGCTGTCGCATGCTAATGTCGCTGTCGTGCGTGTCGATGATCCGCCGGTACTTTACCGGTTAGTCTTGTGCATGTCGAGGCGCATCCTTGACAACAATGAGCCTATGACATACAAGCGCAGAAAGTAATTATCAGTCGAGATGTAACCTTTGACGAGTTAGTTTTTTAATGATTACCGTCAACCTTTTTGACGACATTGAAAAGGCTAATCTCAAATTTTGACTCGCTCGGGATAAGTGACGATGATTCGATACAACCGATGGACTTCAAGCAGACAGGAAAGCGCAAATTTTAGTGAAGCATCTCAATCCCAGCATCTGATGCATTGAGCCCAGAGCCTCGTTAAGCTGGATCGGAAGAGACGAGCGCTCCTGAAGGCACAAACGCTCATGGAGCTAAGCGGCGATCAAGCGCACACAGAGGACCCAGCTCTGGATTCAAATAAGGACTTGCTAACGAAGACGACGACAGCAACTCAACTTCTCGAGCATTTTGGCGTACAAGGGCTACTAATGTTAAATCTAAGGACCTGTCGGAGCCGACCACATTCAAGATGCAGTTAGCGGACCAGATTAGCTACATTGGCGCAAGGCGATTCGAGCTGTGCTGGATTCAATGCAATTTCGTGGCGAATTTCGAGCTGCAAAGCTCTCGGTAGGACAACACGCTATTATAACCAAGTGGTTTTTCAAGATCAAGCATAAAGCCAACAGCTCTATCGAGAAGTTCAAGGCTCGTCTCGTAGTAAAGGGATTCAAGCAAAAATATGGAATCGACTAAACGGAGACATTATCGCCTGCTGTTAAGTATGTGACCTAACGCATGGTAATTGCGTAAATTAAGTACTTCAGCTGGTCACTTGATCAATTGGATGTGGTGGCAGCTTTTCTTGATGAAGTTATGAAAGAAGTCGTGTACTACGTCTCGTAAAAAGGGGTTAAGCTCGACAAAGACTTTGATTGTCTTGAGCTGGTCAAGGCAATGAATGGCCTAGAACAAGCTTCGCGTGCTTGGTAGAGACTTTTGCCGAATTCGTATGCTCGATTGAATTTCATTTTTTTGGCCTTTGACTTGTGCCCTTACGTCGAGATCATTGAAGAGCATTGTGTGCTACTGCTGGTTTACGTTGACGATGCGTTGGTTACTGGGAGTTTGACGGGGCTAACAGCGCGTACGAAGACCGACTTGAAAGAACGCTTCGAGATGACCGGCACTGGCAAGTGCGCAATTGTGTTGGGCATCGAGCTTGTGGACAATGACGATGGCAGCGTGACAATATGTCAACGGCGGTACATCGACGACATTCTGAAGCGTTTTGGTGTATATCATTGCAAGGCAGTGATGAGGCCAACGGATACAAGTTTTAAGACTTCTACCAAGTGATGCCTAGACTAAGATGAACGCACCATTTCGTTAGGCCGGAGGTGCGCTAATGCACCTGATGACTGCAACGCGGCCGAGCATTGCCTTTGCTGTTGGCATGGGTCGAGATATATGGACTACACAAGTCAAGCACTGGGCTGCAGTCAAGCGTATACTTCGCTATTTACAAGGAACCAAGACTAATGGTATTCGATTTCAGCCTGGCGACAAAGTCGATTTTCGTGGCTACTCGGATGCAGACTGGGCTGGCGACCATTCCGACCGCAAGTAAACTTCTTGATATGCTTTTATCCTGATAGGCGCTCCTGTAAGTTGGGGGAGCAAGTAACAGTTGAGTGTGTCACTGTCAACAAGCGAGGCAGAATAGATTGCCTTGAGCTTAGTTGTCCAAGAAGGCAAGTGGATCCATCGCATATTTTGTATAGTTCTGGATGCGGCAAGTGTTAAAGGGTACCGAGCACTGGAAGAGAGAAGGAGGCTTGAAGAACACGAGAGAAGTCTGCACTTGAAAGGTGAAGACGACTTGTGAAGGAGAAGAAATATTTGGAAGTGATTGATTTATTGGGGCTTACACTTTTACTACTCGAAACCACTCATTTCTACATACTGCATCTAACTATACTATAATATAAGTAAATGCTATGTTTAACCGCGGTTCGGATTGGACCGGTTTGGGTTGTGTACATTACCTGAAACCCATAACCCTCAATAGCAAGCAAGTCAGGGTCGGATCTTAGGATATCTGAAGACAATCAATCGTGCATCAAGATGACCAAGAATCCTGTCAACCATGCCCGTGCAAAGCACATCGACATTAAGTATCATCACATCCGTGACGAAGTCAAGCTTGGCGAAGTGTACCTCGAGTGCTGTGAAACGTCGAACATGTTGGCAGACATAATGACGAAGAGACTACCCTGACCGTGCCACAAGGACATGACGGCGGCTCTCGGTATTAAAGCGAGTTCGCATTAAGAAGGCATACTAAAAGTTATGGTTTTCAGGTAAAGTCCACAACTCAAACCTGTCCAATCCGAACCGCAGTCTGGCATAGCATTTACTGATACTATTACACAGTAAATGAGAATATGTAGTAATGAGTGTTATGAAATTAGAAGTGTGAGCCCCAATAAATCACTCACTTCCAACTATTTCTTTTCCGACTCATGTGTCTTCGCCTCATCGAGCTGATTCTTCGCTTCGCTCCCTTTCTTCTTCGCTCTCTTTATTTTTCAGACTTCAACAGTCTATGAGCCCAACGACCATGACTTCTGCCCAAGATGTTTTGACGAAGATTACTATCGACAAGTTGAACGATGACAAAGTTTGCCACGTCGAACCGCAACATGCGTGGTTCGTTGTTCTCGCCAAGTCGGTGTGGCACCTGGTCAATCGTGAGGTGACTTTGTCGTTTGCGGACACCCGTGCCAGAGACAAATATGTCAAGTCCAGAAATATTGCGTTCGGCCTTATGCTTCTCCACATGAACACGAACTTCGTCACGAAGCAGACGACTGTAAAGAAGCCTGGGTTACCTGGACGCGCATTAAGAATCTGTACGGCGGATCGCAGAAGGCTGGACGCATCATCTTGAAGCGCCTGCTATTTAGCACGGAGATGGCGAAAGGCGACAACGTTTTGCATCACTGTAATCCTCAACACAAGCGCCAAGCTTAGCAGTATTGACGCCAAAATGGAGAATGAGGGCGTTGCAATCTGTCTACTGCGCAGTCTGTTGAAGCTTGACGAAACTTGAAAAGATAGTTGAAGTGTGTTCTTGGGCAAAGACCGAGAAGACACTTGTGGGGAAGAATGGAAATCCGAAAGTGATTGTATTATAGACTTAGTTCACTTCTTATCTAGCTACATCTAAGCCAATCATCGACATCCTTCTAAAAGCTTCTGGAAGCTTCAAGAAGGTTCTGCCCATCGCGACTTTTCATCTTGGGCGTAATCAGCCGTGGCGTCATCATCCATGGCGTCATCATTCATGGCCTCATCATTATGACGTCATCCTGCAATACCGGTACTTACCGATACTTACTGATTGCCACTTACTGCTTCAAATATATCTTGAGCAGTTCCTCGTCCAGCACAAAGTTCGGATTGGACATTTAACACGCCCCCGCAATGCGAACTTGGTTTAATTCCAAGCGCTGATGTCAACTCCTTGTGTCGTGGCCCGTGAAGTCCTTTGGTCATGATGTCTGCCAACATCACTGCAGTTTCACAGTATTCTAATTTTACTTCGCCGCGCTTGACTTCATCACGGATGTGATGGTACTTGATGTCGATATGTTTGGCGCGGCCATGATTAACAGGATTCTTCGTCATCTTGAGGCATGATTGATTATCTTCACGTATGTTGAGATCGGGTCCTTCTTCATTCGCAGCAGTCAAAATTTCACACAGCAACCGATGAATCCATTTGCCTTCTTGAATAGCTAAGCTGAGTGCAATGTACTCTGCCTCGCTTGTCGACAAAGAGACACTTTGCTGCTTCTTGCTGCCCCAACTTATTGGTGCACCCAACAGCATGAAGACGTATCCTGATGTTGACTTGCGGTCTGAATGATCGCCAGCCCAGTCTGCGTCAGAATATCCTTGAAAGTTGATCACCCCACTCGACCGATAACAAATTCCGTGCGACTTGGTGCCTTGCAAGTAGCGTAGAATACGCTTTACCGCAGTCCAGTGTTCTTGTTGTGGATTCTCCATAAAACGTGACACATAACCCACAGCATACGCGATATCAGGACGCGTCGCAGTCATCAAGTGCATCAACGCCCCCACTGCTTCTCGAAATGGAGCATCTACCTTGCTTTGGCTCTTGCTTGGTAAAAGTTGGGAGCTCAGATCGACTGGGCTGACAGTGGCCTTGCAGTCATCCATTCCGAAACGCTTGAGGATGTCGTCGATATAGCGTCGTTGACACATGGTGACACTGCCGTCTGGCTTATCAACTAGCTCAATCCCCAGTACAAACGTGCACTTGCCGCTGTCGGTCATCTCGAATCGCATCTTGAGGTCATTTTTCGTTTGCGCGATCAGGTCTGCTGAGCTGCCTGTCACCAAGACATCATCCACATAGACCAGTAGAAGAGCGCAATGACCATTTACCACCTTGATATATAGACATGGATCGAAAGCTGATACTTTGAATCCAATTGAGCACACGAATTCGTCGAATGTCTCATTCCACACACGTGAAGCTTGCTTGAGACCATAAATTGCCTTTACCAACTCGAGACAGTCAAAATCACCATCAATTTTAACACCTTCTGGAATGATGCAAAATACCCTCTCCTTCATCACACCATACAAAAATGCTGTCACAACGTCGAGTTGATCCAGAGGCCAGTCGAAATACCTGGTAATTGCAATGACCATTCGCAATGTCACGTACTTGACAACTGGTGAGAAAGTCTCCGTATAGTCGATACCATACTTCTGTCTGAAACCTTTGGCAACCAGGCGTGCCTTGAATTTCTCGATTGATCCATCCGCTTTTCGCTTGATCTTAAACACCCATTTCGTACCGATGGCGCGCTGGTTATTCGGAAGTTTGGCAGCACGAAAAACACCCCGAAGTCGCATTGATTTCAACTCAGCTTGTATCGCCTTGCGCCAATGTACTTGATGCGGACCATTGATTGCTTCTTGAAATGTTGCAGGCTCTGCCAGATCGGTTGCTTCCACCGCGTTGGCACTAGCACGCCAGAATGTCGGTGGCGTCATATTATCGTCTTGATCGCTGTTGTCCTTTTCTTCTTCATCGTTTAGCATATCTCGACCATTGGATCGACTTCTCTGGTGGCGGTCGTATGCGCTGTCTGGAGCACTTGCTTGTTCTAATCCAACGTTCTGATGACCAGCGCGCACGACATTGTTGTTGGGCCGAGATTTGCGCTTACCGGTCTGCTTGTATTCGACTTGACGCACATCATCTTCGTTGATTTCAAGAGAATCAAGGTCCGGTACGGTATCATTGAGACCTTCATTCGACGAGTCCATCGAAAAATCAAAGCAGGATTCATCGAAGTGAACGTCCCGACTAATCACCACTTGCTGGGACTTAATGTCATAAACTCGATACGCTTTGGATGTTTCTTCATACCCCATGAAAATTCCAACTTGAGATTTGGCGTCCCATTTGAGGCGTTTCTCTCTCGGTGTTAGAATAAACGCTCGGCATCCAAAAACACGCATGTGTTTGACACTTGGTTTGCAGCCGTGCACGATCTCAAACGGTGTCATATGAGAAATCTTGGGCGACGGTAGTCGATTCTTTATGTAGATGGCCGTGATTGCTGCCTCAGCCCAAAAACATTTGTCCAACTTTGCGTGGTGCAGCAAGCTACGTCCGATCGTGACGATGGTTCGGATGGCACGTTCTGCAGTTCCGTTGGTTTGATGCGCATATGGCACTGTGACCTGCTGCTCAATTCCTTCATCTTCATAGAACATCTTGAGCGAGTTGGAGGCGAATTCTCGAGCTCCATCGTGGCGAACGAACTTGACCTTTTTGGAAAATTGAGCTTGGATCTTGACAATGTAATTCCGGATGCAGTCCTCGCTCTCGGACTTGGTACGTAAACAGAAACCCTTCATGCACCCGCTAGCTTCGTCAACGATCAGAAGCAGGTATCTGCTACCACCAATTGAAACTTCTTCCATAGGGCCACAGATGTCAAAGTGGATCAGCTCAAACGTGTCGTAATTGCGCTTGTCACGGTTGCTTATAAATGGTTTTTGGACCATTTTTCCTTGTTGGCAACCCAGACATATACTTGATCCACTCGAATTTGAAGACATTGAGGCATCTTTAACCATTCCACTCTTGATCATTTTTCGAAGAATTTCCAATGGTGCATGACCCATACGTGCATGTAAATTAATAGATTGGGAGCTCGTTGCGGTGTTTACAGACACGTGTGGTGTTCAAGCCAGTAGAGTCCATCGATGAGATCCGCTGTTGCCACAACTTGGGTCGTGTTCTTTCGTGCCACATGCATCTTGGAACCGTCAAATACAACTTGAAATTTCCCAGACTTGTTGATCTGCGGAACCGATAGAAGATTCTTGTTCATGCTTGGTACGAATAGCGCATTCTTGATCTCGATCTCATGTTCATCGCCGTTGGGCAACACCACCGTCTCAATGATGGTTCCCACTCCCTTGATTGCGGCCTTACGTCCATCAGCAACCGAAAGCTCACCTTCATCTTGTTCATTGAGGCTTGTAAACTTCTTCTTGTTGTTGCAGATGTGATGTGTTGCACCGCTGTCAACCGCCCACATTCTGGGCATACTCATGTTGATCGACAATCCACATTCCATCGAAACGGCAAAGGCGATTCGATCTTGATATTCGTAGTTGTCTTCAATGCGCCATTGAGCATTGTTGGCCCCGCGTCCACGACTATTGCCGCCGCGTCTTGGTCCCTTGTTCTCAGCTTTCTGCTTGGTCCAGCACTTGTCTATCGTGTGCCCCAGCTTTCCGCAATACGTGCAATGGTGCGGCTCACGTTCGGCACTGAACGCTTTCGCTGCGTCTTCAGTCTTCACCACTGTAGCCTTCGCACCTTGTCGCTTGATGTGCTCGTTGGTAAGCACTTTTACGACGTCCCGCGATCGTAGCTCCGCGCTGTTCATCTCCAGATTGAGCACTACATTCTCGTAGCTCTTGGGTAGACTGCGCAGCAAACAAATCGCGACGTCCTCGTCCTCCATCTTCGCGCCGATGCTACTTAGCTTCGCGCTGATGTTGAGGACATCATTGCAATGATGCAATACATTACCGCCTTCGGGCATTTCCATGCTGAACAACTGGCGTTTCAAAAAGATACGCCCAGCCTTCTGTGACCCACCATAAAGTGTCCTGATCCGCGCCCACGCCACCCAGGCTTCTTCACACTCATCAACCACGTGATGGTAGTCCGCGTCCATATGCAAGAGCATAATTCCAAAGGCGACGTTGCTTGCCTTGACGTAGTCGTCTGAAGCCCGAGGGTCCGTGAACGTCGGTGAAACCTCGCGGTTCACGACATGCCAGACCGATTTGGTCAGGAACACGCCACGCATGTAGCGGCTCCAAGTAGCATAGTTGTCCCCATTGAATCTGTCAATGGAGACCTTGGCCGTGGAATCTTGCGAAGAGGACATGGCACTTGGGCTCATAACCTGTTGAAGCTTGACGAAACTTGAGAAGATAGTTGGAGTGTGTTCTTGGGCAAAGACCGAGAAGACACTTGTAGGGAAGAATGGAAATCCGAAAGTGATTGTATTATAGACTTAGTTCACTTCTTATCTAGCTACATCTAAGCCAATCATCTACATCCTTCTAAAAGCTTCTGGAAGCTTCGAGAAGGTTCTGCCCATCGCGACAATTCATCTTGGGCGTAACAGCCTTGGCGTCATCATCCATGGCGTCATCATTCATGGCATCATCATTATGACGTCATCCTGCAATACCGGTACTTACCGATATTTACTGATTGCCACTTACTGCTTCAAATATATCTTGAGCAGTTCCTCGTCCAGCACAAAGTTCGGATTGGACATTTAACACGCCCCCGCAATGCGAACTTGGTTTAATTCCAAGCGCTGATGTCAATTCCTTGTGTCGTGGCCCGTGAAGTCCTTTGGTCATGATGTCTGCCAACATCACTGCAGTTTCACAGTATTCCAATTTTACTTCGCCGCGCTTGACTTCATCACGGATGTGATGGTACTTGATGTCGATATGTTTGGCGCGGCCATGATTAACAGGATTCTTCGTCATCTTGAGGCATGATTGATTATCTTCACGTATGTTGAGATCGGGTCCTTCTTCATTCGCAGCAGTCAAAATTTCACACAGCAACCGATGAATCCATTTGCCTTCTTGAATAGCTAAGCTGAGTGCAATGTACTCTGCCTCGCTTGTCGACAAAGAGACACTTTGCTGCTTCTTGCTGCCCCAACTTATTGGTGCACCCAACAGCAT
>NC_090621.1:3881015-3894286 GCF_004359215.1 Bremia lactucae | reverse complement strand
TTGGCCTTATCACTGCCTTGCAATGATATACACCAAAACGCTTCAGAATGTCGTCGATGTACCGCCGTTGACATATTGTCACGCTGCCATCGTCATTGTCCACAAGCTCGATGCCCAACACAATTGCGCACTTGCCAGTGCCGGTCATCTCGAAGCGTTCTTTCAAGTCGGTCTTCGTACGCGCTGTTAGCCCCGTCAAACTCCCAGTAACTAACGCATCGTCGACGTATACCAGCAGTAGCACACAATGCTCTTCAATGATCTCGACGTAAGGGCACAAGTCAAAGGCCAAAAAAATGAAATTCAATCGAGCATACGAATTCGGCAAAAGTCTCTACCAAGCACGCGAAGCTTGTTCTAGGCCATTCATTGCCTTGACCAGCTCAAGACAATTAAAGTCTTTGTCGAGCTTAACCCCTTTTTACGCGACGCAGTACACGACTTCTTTCATAACTTCATCAAGAAAAGCTGCCACCACATCCAATTGATCAAGTGACCAGCTGAAGTACTTAATTTACGCAATTACCATGCGTTAGGTCACATACTTAACAGCAGGCGATAATGTCTCCGTTTAGTCGATTCCATATTTTTGCTTGAATCCCTTTGCTACGAGACGAGCCTTGAACTTCTCGATAGAGCTGTTGGCTTTATGCTTGATCTTGAAAAACCACTTGGTTCCAATAGCGTGTTGTCCTACCGAGAGCTTTGCAGCTCGAAATTCGCCACGAAATTGCATTGAATCCAGCACAGCTCGAATCGCCTTGCGCCAATGTAGCTAATCTGGTCCGCTAACTGCATCTTGAATGTGGTCGGCTCCGACAGGTCCTTAGATTTAACATTATTAGCCCTTGTACGCCAAAATGCTCGAGAAGTTGAGTTGCTGTCGTCGTCTTCGTTAGCAAGTCCTTATTTAAATCCAGAGCTGGGTCCTCTGTGTGCGCTTGATCGCCGCTTAGCTCCATGAGCGTTTGTGCCTTCAGGAGCGCTCGTCTCTTCCGATCCAGCTTCACAAGGCTCTGGGCTCAACGCTTCAGATGCTGGGTTTGAGATGTTTCACTGAAATTTGCACTTTCCTGTCTGCTTGAAGTCCATCGGTTGTATCGAATTATCGCCACTTCTTTCGAGCGAGTCAAAATTTGAGATTAGCCTTTCAATGTCGTCAAAAAGGTTGACCGTTAATCACCAAAAGCTAACTCGTCAAAGGTTACATCTCGACTAATAACCACTTTCTGCGCTTGTATGTCATAGGCTTATTACGCCTTAGAGACTTCTTCAGAGCCCATGAACACACCAACTCGAGACTTGGAATCCCACTTGAGCCGTTTTTCTTTTGGAGTAAAGACATGCGCTCGACAGCCGAAGACGCGCATATGCTGGATACTTGGCTCGGACTTGTAAACCATCCCGAATAGAGTCTTGCTCTTAATCTTGGGCCATGGAAGACGGTTCTTGACGTAACTTGCAGCCATGGCAGCTTCGCCTTAAAAGCACTTGTCCAGCTGATCCGCTGTACAACTTCTTAATGCACGTCCAGGTAACCCAGGCTTCTTCAAAGTCGTCTACTTCGTGATGAAGTTCGTGTCCATGTGGAGAAGCATAAGGCCAAATGCAATATTGCTGGACTTGACATATTTGTCTCTGGCACGGGTGTCCACAAACGACGAAGTCACCTAAGGGCTGATCAGGTGCCACACCGACTTGGTGAGGAACACACCACGCATGTAGCGGTTCGACGTGGCAAACTTGTCATCATTGAACTTGTCGATAGTAATCTTCGTCGAAACATCTTGGGCAGAAGTCATGGTCGTTGGGCTCATAGCCTGTTGAAGTGTGACGATGAAGAGAGCGAAGAAGAAAGTGAGCGAAGCGAAGAATCAGCTCGATGAGGCGAAGACACATGAGTCGGAAAAGAAATGTTTGGAAGTGAGTGATTTATTGGGGCTCACGCTCACTTTCATAACACTCATTACTACGTATTCTCATATCTATTTTCATAACACTCATTTCTATATATTCTCATATCTATTTTCATAACACTCATTACTACATATTCTCATTTACAATACAATAGTATCAGTAAATGCTATGCCAACCGCGGTATGGATTGGACCGGTTTCAGTTGTGGACTTTACCTGAAAACCATAACTTTTAATACGCCTCCTCAATGCGAACTCGCTTTGATACCGAGAGCCGCCGTCATGTCCTTGTGGCGCGGTCAGGGTAGTCCCTTCGTCATTATGTCTGCCAACATGTATGACGTTTCACAGCGCTCGAGGTACACTTCGCCACGCTTGACTTCGTCACGGATTTGATGATACTTGATGTCGATGTGCTTTGCACGGGCATGGTTGACAGGATTCTTGGTCATCTTGATGCACGATTGATTGTCTTCAGATATCCTAAGATCCGACCCTGACTTGCTTGCCGCATTCAGAACTATACAATACATGGGATGGATCCACTTGCCTTCTTGGACAACTAAGCTCCAGGCAATCTATTCTGCCTGGCTAGTTGACAGTGACACACTCAACTGGTACTTGCTCCCCCAACTTACAGGAGCGCTCATCAGGATAAAAGCATATCAAGAAGTTTACTTGCGGTCGGAATGGTCGCCTGCCCAGTCTGCATCCGAGAAGCCAGGAAGTCGACTTTGTCGCCAGGCTGATAACGAATACCATTAGTCTTGGTTCCTTGTAAATAGCG
This sequence comes from Bremia lactucae, assembly GCF_004359215.1. Lineage (NCBI taxonomy): Eukaryota > Oomycota > Peronosporomycetes > Peronosporales > Peronosporaceae > Bremia > Bremia lactucae. Next base: position 3,891,583 of record NC_090621.1, on the reverse strand, counting down.
AAGTATACGCTTGACTGCAGCCCAGTGCTTGACTTGTGGAGTCCATATATCTCGACCCATACCAACAGCAAAGGCAATGCTCGGCCGCGTTGCAGTCATCACATGCATTAGCGCACCCACGGTCTTTCACGAAATGGTGCGTTCACCTTAGTCTAGGCATCACTTGGTAGAAGTCTTAAAACTTATATCCTTTGTGTTTCTCACTGCCTTGCACTGTTTCATACGAGTCCGCTTCGGACTGTCATCGATGTTGCCTTACGTATTTCCCGTGCCTTCGTCCTTGTCGAGAAGCTCGATACCTAGCTTAAGTGGATACTTGCCACTGTCTTTCATCTCAAAGTGTTCTTGTTCTGTCTTTGTACATGCTGACTTCGTTATGCTCCCATACTAACCATGTCGTTGTATTCTATCTGTATCTTACTGTGCTCTATTTTAATCTCTACGTAAGTGCGGAATCAAAGGTATAATTGTATTTCCTTCTAGGATATGAATTCTGAATATTCTCTTCCAAATACGCGAATCTTGTCTACCTTTTATTGCCTTGACCAGCTCAAGACGATCAAAGCCTCTGTCGAGCTTAACCCCTTCTACGCGACGCGGTACACGACTTCTTTCATAACTTCATCAACAAAAGCTGCCACCACATCCAATTGGTCAAGTGATTAGCTGAAGTACTTAATTTACGCAATTGCCATGCGTTAGGTCACATACTTAACCACATGCGATAATGTCTCCGTTAAGTCGATTTCATATTTTTGCTTGAATCCCTTTGCTATGAGACGAGCCTTGAACTTCTTGATAGAGCTGTTGGCTTTATGCTTGATCTTGAAAAACCACTTGGTTCCAATAGCGTGTTGTCCTACCGAGAGCTTTGCAGCTCAAAATTCGCCACGAAACTGCATAGAATCCAGCACAGCTCAAATCGCCTTGCGCCAATGTAGCTAATCTGGTCTGCTAACTGCATCTTGAAATGTGGTCGGCTCCGACAGGTCCTTAGATTTAACATTATTAGCCCTTGTACGGCAAAATGCTGGAAAAGTTGAGTTGCTGTCGTCGTCTTCGTTAGCAAGTCCTTATTTAAATCCAGAGCTGGGTCCTCTGTGTGCGCTTGATCGCCGCTTAGCTCGATGAGCGTTTGCGCCCTCAGGAGCACTCGTCTCTTCCAGTCCAGCTTCACAGGGCTCTGGGCTCAACGCTTCAGATGCTGGGTTTGAGATGTTTCACTGAAATTTGCACTTTCCTGTCTGCTTGNNNAAGGTCAAGTGAGCACTAGTTGGCAAAATGCAAAGTAAATATATTAAAGGTCCTTAGTTCGCAAACCGTTTGCTACCTCTAAGCCTACTGGATTCTCTACTGGATTTACTTACCGGCTTCATCCATTCTAGCCAATTAGCTTCTACCACGTGGAGGTCCCATCTTGAACATGATCATTTGCGCATCTTGAAGAAGATCTTCGAACGTTCGCGGAACCATCTGTTGTGCTGTCGCATGCAGATGTCGCTGTCGTGCGTGTCGATGATCCGCCGGTACTTTACCGGTTAGTCTTGTGCATGTCGAGGCGCATCCTTGACAACACTCCCACTCGACTCGGCAGCTTCTGGTCCTTGTACACCAAGCTTGTTTCGAAGCACACAAAACTGAGTCGCAGGAATTGGCTTTGTCATGAGGTCCGCTAGCATGTTGGTCGTCGAAATGTATTCCAAGACAACTTGGCCATCTTCAACCTTTTCGCGTACGAAGTGATAGCGAATGTCGATATGCTTGGTTCTCTTATGAAACTGTGGATTCTTGGCCAGTGCAATTGAGCCTTGGTTATCTTCGTAGATCTTGACCGCATCATTCTTATGCATCTCACCAAGCTCGATCAGAAAAGTCTTAAGCCACACTGCCTCCTGTGTCGCTTCTGAGAGCACCATGTACTCGCCTTCCGTTGACGACAGTGCTACCGTACGTTGTTTCTTGCTCTTCCAGCAAACACATCCGCCGCTCATCATAAAGGCGTAGCCGCTTGTACTTCTTCGCGACATCGTGTCTCCGGCCCAGTCCGCATCTGAAAATCCTTGTAGTCCATCCTGACTTGATGCTTGAAAGTCGATGCCGTGCGTCCTTGTGCCTTGTATATACCTGAAGACCCTTTTAAAGCTTGCCAATGTGTCGGACATGGGTCTGCCGCGAATTGGCTAAACACCTTAACTGCTGCAGCGAGATCCGGGCGTGTGCCGACCAAAAGGTACATTAGGCAGCCAGCAGCATTTCTATCTATACGGCACACCGACCATAGTCTTGCTGTGCTCCCATCCACCTTCACACATGGACTTAGTCAATTTGAGACCTGGATCCTGAGGCGTCCTGACAGGCTTGCTATTTTCCATGTTAAACTTGGTCAGAATATCACTTGCAAACTTCGTCTGCCGCATCGTCAGTGTTTCTATTTCAATTTTGAAATCTTGATCAATTTCAATTCCAAGAAAATACTTGAGCTGACCCATATCTGTCCTTCGAATCGGCGATTCAGCGCTTGCTTGATTCCTTGAAGCATCTTGCTGGTACTGCTTGCCAGAATCAGGTCATCGACGTAGAGCGCAACGAAGATCATGTCTTGATCATCTCGTTTCATGTAAACACAGTGATCGGAATCACACTTCTTGAACTTGAGTCCAAGCATGAAATCGTCAATGGTCTTGTTCCACATACGTGGTGACTGTTTCAGCCCATACAGTGACCGTTGTAGCTTGCACACGTAATCTGGATTGGCTGTATCACTGAAGCCATCCGGCTGTGCCATGTAAATATCTTCGTCCAGTTTACCATTAAGAAGCGCTGTCTTCACATCCATTTGGTGAACTGTGAGTCCGTACTTGGCAGCCAAACTGAGTGGAATCGACGTAAACTTTGCCATTGGCGCAAACGTTTCTTCATAGTCGATGCCAAACTTTTGGGCGAAACGTTTTGCCACTAGACGCGCCTTGTATCGCTCGACTTTACCATTTTGGTTTTCCTTGACGCGAAACACCCATCGCTTGCCTATTGCCTTACGTCCTTTCGGCAGAGGCACAAGCGTCTAGGTCTCATTCTTTTGCAGTGAATCCATTTCCAATCTGCACGCCTCCTTCCACTCAGCTGCGTTGTTGGATTCCATCGCCGACTTGAATGTTGTCGGCATTTCTCCCACTGAATTCACAACATACGCAGCCTCGAAGTCTTGAGCTGTGGCTGACATTTCTTCAAGCGACTGGTAACGATTTGTTCGTTTTGGTCTTGGCACTTTAGTCGCTTTTTCGAGCGATTGTGTTCTTTGGTGTCGCTTAGTGCCTGTCTTAACTTCTTCCTGCGCAGATTTTTCATGGTTCGTGCTGTGGGTAGTTCTGATCTGTCGCTTCATCATCATCTTGAACAAGACCTCATTCTTGCGAGGTCGCTCCTCTCGCTGTCGAGTGTGTTTTCCATAAATTTTGCATCGCGGTGACAAGCACACGATTACTTTCCACTTCTTCGAATTGATACGCTTTCTCATGCTCAGCATAGCCTAGAAACCGACAGCGTACCGACCGAGCGTCAAATTTGCTGCGTTTTTCTTTGGGAACCGTTACAAAGGCATGACATCCAAACACTTTAAGATTTGTCAGCACAGGTTTTCTTCCAGTCCAAACTTGGTACGGTGACTTATCCATGACAATTTCTCGAGTTGTGCAACGATTTCGAAGAAAAGCAGAGGTCATAACTGCTTCACCCCAATATGTCTTCGGCAGTCCAGCATGCTCGATCATACATCTTGCGCATTCCACCAGCGTCCTGTTCATGCGCTCGGCCACTCCGTTAAGCTGTGGGGTATAAGGCGGTGTGAGCTTTTGCTCGATACCTCGCCGCTTACAGAACTTGGCCATTTCACCTGAAGTGTACTCGCCACCGTTATCGCAGCGAAGGGCTTTAACAACTTTGCCAGTCTGAGTTTCAGCAAACACAACAAACTCAGCGAATTTGTCGGCAGCTTCTGACTTGTTCTTCAGCAGAAACACTGTGGTTAAGTGCGAGAACTCATCTGTGAAAGTGACAAAGTACCGCTTGCCGCTTAAGTTGTTGACTGTATAGGTCCGCACACATCGCTGTGAATAACTTTCAATATTTTTTTTTGCACGATGAGGCGACTGTGGCATAAAACTCACTCGCGTTTGTTTGCCTAGTGCACAACTATCGCACAGCTCCCACTGCTTGATCGACGCAAGATCAATGCCAACACCATAGTTTCTTTTGACGATAGTGTCAAAACCACTATAATTGATGTGCCCAAGTCGAAGGTGTCAGAGGTACGAGTTGGTGTCCCCAAGACATCCCGACGAGCTTATCACATTAGCTTCGTCAGTACTGACAGGCATCATACATAACTTGAATAGCCCTTTGGCCTCTCGAGCTCCAAGCTTCCACTGCAGTCCTTTGGCCTTGACAAAAAAGCCATCGCTTTCAAACGTGTCTGGTCCAACATCCTTTGTAAAGCGTCCAACGGAGAAAAGGTTGCGCGATAACTTCGGTCTGTGCCATACCCCGCGAAGCTTACCCTTCTTAATTCCTTGAGGCGTCTTCATAGACATTACAATGTCACCAGTCCCGTTCGCCTGAACAACACCGTCGTCGGCCAGACGAACATCCACCGGAGAAATATCCTAGTAGTTCATCCTAAAAATTTCGAGAAGTCATGTGCTGCGTAACACCCGAGTCGGCAAGCCATACGCAACTCGACTTGGAGGCTCCTGAATTACCACCAACTGAAAACAGAAAATCGCCAGAGTCGTCTTTTATTGCGCGATGTTTGCACGCTGTGCTGGTCGTTGCCGATCAGCATTCTCACGAAGTCGCACTGGGCAGTTGACGATCCAATGCCCGTGCTCTCCACAATAATGGCGCGCACTGCCAGCCTTAGCAGGCGCTTGACGTCCCTTGCGCCGTCCGCTGTCCGTAGTCATAAACGCTTGTCCTTGCCCGTTCGAGGCTCCATCGACGCCGCCACCTTGTTCCTCCAACGCCGTAATCAGCAACGCGTATGACTCGCTAAGACTTGCAAGAAGCGTGATAACCAGATCATCCTCGCTGACCGGAGCGCCGACTGCGTCCAGCTGTTCCGCCAATGTCATGATCTTGTTGATGTGCTGAGCTGAAGCACGTCATCACCTTCGTTCATCCTCGTCGTGAAAAAGCGTCGACGTAAGAAGAGCTTGTTCGCCAAACTCTTCTTCTCGAAATGCCCTTCAAGACGCGACCATGCATCATGCGCGCCGTTTGCCGATCGAACCAAAGGCAGCTGCGAGTCCTCCATCGCAAGACAGATCATCGCCATGGCCTTGCGGGACTTACGCTTGTAGGTCGCTTGGTCCAACGGGTTCGACAGATGCTCAGGCTTCACCTCCCCGCTTACTACGTCCCATAGGTCCCGCTCCTCCGGCACCATTTGCATCTTGAATTTCTACAAGTGGAAGTTCGATCCGTCGAATTTGTTGATGCGAGCGGTCGTGGTCACAGCAGTGTCCATGGCTAAGGCGAATGCAGGGGCGGAGGCGTGGGCGGCAGAGTCTGCGGGTCTTGCGCTCGTAACCTAATGTAAAGGTCAAGCGAGCACTAGTTGGCAAAATGCAAAGTAAATATATCAAAAGTCCTTAGTTCGCAAACCGTTTGCTACCTCTAAGCCTACTGGATACTCTACTGGATTTACTTATCGGCTTCATCCATTCTAGCCAATTAGCTTCTACCACGTGGAGGTCCAATCTTGAACATGATCATTTGCGCATCTTGAAGAAGATCATCGAACGTTCGCGGAACCATCTGTTATGCTGTCGCATGCAGATGTCGCTGTCGTGCGATGTCGATGATCCACCGGTACTTTACCGGTTAGTCTTGTGCATGTCGAGGCGCATCCTTGACAACATTGTCGACAATGACGGTGGCAGCGTGACAATATGTCAACGGCGATCCATCGACGACATTCTGAAGCGTTTTGGTATGAATTTTTGCAAGGCAGTGATAAGGCCAACGGACATAAGTTCTTAGTTTTCTACCAAGTGATGCCCAGACTAAGGTGAACGCACCATTTCGTGAGGCCGTGGGTGCGCTAATGCACCTGATGACTGCAACGCGGCCGAGCATTGCCTTTGCTGTTGGTATGGGTCGAGATATATGGACTCCACAAGTCAAGCACTGGGCTGCACTCAAGCGTATACTTCGCTATTTACAAGGAACCAAGACTAATGGTATTCGATTTGAGCCTGGCGACAAAGTCGACTTTCGTGGCTACTCGGATGCAGACTGGGCTGGCGACCATTCCAACCGCAAGTAAACTTCGTGATATGCTTTTATCCTGATGGGCGCTCCTGTAAGTTGGGGGATTAAGTGACCATTGGGTGTGTCATTGTCAACTAGCAAAGCAGAATAGATTGCCTTGAGCTTAGTTGTCCAAGAAGGCAAGTGGATCCATCACTTATTTTGTATAGTTATGGATGCGGCAAGCAAGTCAGGGCCGGATCTTAGGATATCTAAAGACAATCATTCGTGCATCAAGATGACCAAGAATCCTATCAAAAGGAAAGGTTAAAGGCTTGAGTGGTTGAGTGCAAAATGCAAAGTATATATTTAGGTCCTTAGTTTGCAAACCTATTGCTACCTCTAAGCCAATCATTACTTCTAGCCAATCATAGTTCATAGAACCTTCTAGAAGCTTTTGACGTCATCTACTGACGTCATCTACTGACGTCATCTACTGACGTCATCTACTGACGTCATCTACTGACGTCATCCCTATGACGTCATCCAGTGACGTCACACTATGACGTCATTACCGGTATATACTCGTACATACTGGTAGTCTCTTGGTCAGGTCGAGCTGCTTCTTCGCCAACACTCCCGCTCGACTCGACAACGCTGGAAGCTCGTATTCCGATCCTGTTTCGGAGGTTTTTGAACTGCACAGCTGTAATGGCCTTGGTCATGATGTCTGCTAGCATGTCTGCTGTCGAAACATACTGCAGTACCACTTCGCCTTCTTCTACCTTCTCGCGCACGAAGTGGTAGCGAATGTCAACATGCTTGGTACGCTTGTGAGACTCTAGGTTCTTAGCCAGCGCAATAGAGCCTTGATTGTCTTCGTAGATCTTGATTGCATCGTCGCTTGCCATCTCGCCGAGCTCACACAAGAACACCTTGAGCCATACAGCCTCTTGGGTTGCTTCCGATAACGCCATGTACTCGGCTTCCGTTGAGGACAGTGCCACCGTGCGCTGCTTCTTGCTTCTCCAGCTGATACACCCACCACTCATCATGAATGCGTAGCCACTTGTGCTCCTTCTTGACTCGATGTCTCCGGCCCAGTCTGCATCTGAGTAGCCGCACACACGACAGCTGTCTTGCCGTGAGTACTCGAGTCCTTGAGTCGATGTAGCTTGGAGGTACCGCATAACACGCTTGAGAGCTTGCCAGTGTGTCGGGCACGGGTCGGCGGCAAACTGGCTCAGTACTCCCACATCAGCAGCGAGGTCTGGCCGCGTCGCCACCATCAGGTACATGATGCTGCCGACGGCACTCCGGTACGGCACGTTCTTCATTGTGTCTTCGTGATTGCAGCCGCCCTCGCACATGCTCTTGCTCAGCTTGAGTCCTGGATCTTGCGGCGTCTTCACAGGCTTGCTGTCTTGCATGCCGAACCTTGTTAAATGGACTTGAGAAACTTGGTCTGCCGCACCGTCACTTTTCCTTCGTCACCCTTGTTCTTAATTTCCATCCCGAGAAAGTATTCCAGCTCGCCCATGTCCGTCATCTCAAAGCGTTCACTCAGCGCGTGCTTGGTCGACTCTAACAGCTCGTCGTTACTGCTTGCCAGGATGAGGTCGTCCACGTAAAGCACCACGAAAATCATCTCATGTTCATTTCTCTTGATGTAGACGCAGTGATCCGACTCGCACTTCTTGAACCCCATTTCTAGCATGAAAACGTCGATGGTGTGGTTTCGCATTCGCGGCGACTGCTTTAGCCCATAGAGCGACCGCTTCAGTTTGCATACGTGATTCGGATGATCTTCGTCGACATACCCATCCGGCTGCACCATGTAGATGTCTTTGTCGAGAACTCCGTTCAGGAACGCTGTCTTAACATCCATCTGATGTAGTTATGTAGTTTGAGACTGCGCTTGGCAGCCATATTGAGCAGTGTCCGGATCGATGTGAACTTGGCCACCAATGCGAACGTTTCTTCATAGTCGATGCCGTATTTCTGTGAAAATCCCTTCGCCACCATTCGCGCCTTGAACCGCTCCACTTCTCCATTTTGATTCTCCTTCACGCGAACACCCATCTGCAGTCGATCGCCTTCCGACCCTTCGGTAGTGGCACAACATCCTATGTGTCGTTCTTGCGCAGCGACACATACTCCGAGTCACACGCCTCCTTCCATTTGACTGCGTCGCTAAATTCCATCGCCGACTTGAACGTATTTGGCATTTATCCCTCTGAATCCACAACGTCACAACGTAGGCAGCCTCAAAACTTGTGCTTTCTTGCGCTGCCGCTGACATCTCGTCGAGACCTATGTGTCGCCTGTGCGGCACAGACCGCTTGGCACTTGGAACCTTCACTGCTTGCTCCAATGACTGCGTCCGTTGGTGTCGCTTGCTGCCGGATTCGAGATGTGGACTTTACCTGAAAACCATGTTAATACGCCTCCTCAATGCAAACTCGCTTTAATACCGAGAGCCGCCGTCATGTCCTTGTGGCGCGGTCAGGGTAGTCCTTTCGTCTGTCGATGTGCTTTGCACGGGCATGGTTGACAGAATTCTTGGTCATCTTGATGCACGATTGATTGTCTTCAGATATCCTAAGATCCGACCCTGACTTGCTTGCCGCATCCAGAACTATACAACACATGGGATGGATCCACTTGCCTTCTTGGACAACTAAGCTCCAGGCAATCTATTCTGCCTGGCTAGTTGACAGTGACACACTCAACTGTTTCTTGCTCCCCCAACTTACAGGAGCGCTCATCAGGATAAAAGCATATCAAGAAGTTTACTTGCGGTCGGAATGGTCGCCTGCCCAGTCTGCATCCGAGAAGCCAGGAAGTCGACTTTGTCGCCAGGCTGATAACGAATACCATTAGTCTTGGTTCCTTGTAAATAGCGAAGTATACGCTTGACTGCAGCCCAGTGCTTGACTTGTGGAGTCCATATATCTCGACCCATACGAACAGCAAAGGCAATGCTCGGCCGCGTTGCAGTCATCGAATGCATTAGCGCACCCACGGTCTTTCACGAAATGGTGCGTTCACCTTAGTCTAGGCATCACTTGGTAGAAGTCTTAAAACTTATATCCTTTGGCTTTATCACTGCCTTGCAATAATTCATACGAAACCGCTTCAGAATGTCATCGATGTATCGCCGTTGACATATTGTCACGCTGCCATCGTCATTGTCCACAAGCTCGATACCCAACATAAATGCACACTTGCCACTGCCGGTCATCTCAAAGCGTTCTTTCAATTCGGTCTTCGTACATGCTGTTAGCCCCGTCAAACTCCCAGTGACTAACGCATCGTCGAAGTATACCAGCAGTAGCACACAATGCTCTATTATAATCTCGACGTAAGGGCACAAGTCAAAGGCGTAAAATTGAAATTCAATCGAGCTTACGAATTCGGCAAAAGTCTCTTCCAAACACGTGAAGCTTGTTCTAGGCCATTCATTGCCTTGACCAGCTCAAGACGATCAAAGTCTCTGTCGAGCTTAACCCCTTCTACGCGACGCGGTACACGACTTCTTTCATAACTTCATCAACAAAAGCTGCCACCACATCCAATTGATCAAGTGATTAGCTGAAGTACTTAATTTACGCAATTACCATGCGTTAGGTCACATACTTAACAGCAGGCGATAATGTCTCCGTTAAGTCGATTCCATATTTTTGCTTGAATCCCTTTGCTATGAGACGAGCCTTGAACTTCTTGATAGAGCTGTTGGCTTTATGCTTGATCTTGAAAAACCACTTGGTTCCAATAGCGTGTTGTCCTACCGAGAGCTTTGCAGCTCAAAATTCGCCACGAAACTGCATAGAATCCAGCACAGCTCAAATCGCCTTGCGCCAATGTAGCTAATCTGGTCCGCTAACTGCATCTTGAAATGTGGTCGGCTCCGACAGGTCCTTCGATTTAACATTATTAGCCCTTGTACGGCAAAATGCTGGAAAAGTTGAGTTGCTGTCGTCGTCTTCGTTAGCAAGTCCTTATTTAAATCCAGAGCTGGGTCCTCTGTGTGCGCTTGATCGCCGCTTAGCTCGATGAGCGTTTGTGCCTTCAGGAGCGCTCGTCTCTTCCGGTCCAGCTTGACAGGGCTCTGGGCTCAACGCTTCAGATGCTGGGTTTGAGATGTTTCACTGAAATTTGCACTTTCCTGTCTGCTTGTAGTCCATCGGTTGTATCGAATTATCGCCACTTCTTTCGAGCGAGTCAAAATTTGAGATTAGCCTTTCAATGTCGTCAAAAAGGTTGACCGTTAATCACCAAAAGCTAACTCGTCAAAGGTTACATCTCGACTAATAACCACT
>NC_090621.1:3875079-3878006 GCF_004359215.1 Bremia lactucae | reverse complement strand
ATGCATTAGCGCACCCACGGTCTTTCACGAAATGGTGCGTTCACCTTAGTCTAGGCATCACTTGGTAGAAGTCTTAAAACTTATATCCTTTGGCTTTATCACTGCCTTGCAATAATTCATACGAAACCGCTTCAGAATGTCATCGATGTATCGCCGTTGACATATTGTCACGCTGCCATCGTCATTGTCCACAAGCTCGATACCCAACATAAATGCACACTTGCCACTGCCGGTCATCTCAAAGCGTTCTTACAATTCGGTCTTCGTACACGCTGTTAGCCCCGTCAAACTCCCAGTGACTAACGCATCGTCGAAGTATACCAGCAGTAGCACACAATGCTCTATTATAATCTCGACGTAAGGGCACAAGTCAAAGGCCTAAAATTGAAATTCAATCGAGCATACGAATTCGGCAAAAGTCTCTTCCAAACACGCGAAGCTTGTTCTAGGCCATTCATTGCCTTGACCAGCTCAAGACGATCAAAGCCTCTGTCGAGCTTAACCCCTTCTACGCGACGCAGTACACGACTTCTTTCATAACTTCATCAACAAAAGCTGCCACCACATCCAATTGATCAAGTGATTAGCTGAAGTACTTAATTTACGCAATTACCATGCGTTAGGTCACATACTTAACAACAGGCGATAATGTCTCCGTTAAGTCGATTACATATTTTTGCTTGAATCCCTTTGCTATGAGACGAGCCTTGAACTTCTTGATAGAGCTGTTGGCTTTATGCTTGATCTTGAAAAACCACTTGGTTCCAATAGCGTGTTGTCCTACCGAGAGCTTTGCAGCTCAAAATTCGCCACGAAATTGCATAGAATCCAGCACAGCTCAAATCGCCTTGCGCCAATGTAGCTAATCTGGTCCGCTAACTGCATCTTGAAATGTGGTCGGCTCCGACAGGTCCTTAGATTTAACATTATTAGCCCTTGTACGGCAAAATGCTGGAAAAGTTGAGTTGCTGTCGTCGTCTTCGTTAGCAAGTCCTTATTTAAATCCAGAGCTGGGTCCTCTGTGTGCGCTTGATCGCCGCTTAGCTCGATGAGCGTTTGTGCCTTCAGGAGCACTCGTCTCTTCCAGTCCAGCTTCACAGGGCTCTGGGCTCAACGCTTCAGATGCTGGGTTTGAGATGTTTCACTGAAATTTGCACTTTCCTGTCTGCTTGAAGTCCATCGGTTGTATCGAATTATCGCCACTTCTTTCGAGCGAGTCAAAATTTGAGATTAGCCTTTCAATGTCGTCAAAAAGGTTGACCGTTAATCACCAAAAGCTAACTCGTCAAAGGTTACATCTCGACTAATAACCACTTTCTGCGCTTGTATGTCATAGGCTTATTACGCCTTAGAGACTTATTCAGAGCCCATGAACACACCAACTCGAGACTTGGAATCCCACTTGAGCCGTTTTTCTTTTGGAGTAAAGACATGCGCTCGACAGCCGAAGACGCGCATATGCTGGATACTTGGCTCGGACTTGTAAACCATCCCGAATAGAGTCTTGCTCTTAATCTTGGGCCATGGAAGACGGTTCTTGACGTAACTTGCAGCCATGGCAGCTTCGCCTTAAAAGCACTTGTCCAGCTGATCCGCTGTACAACTTCTTAATGCGCGTCCAGGTAACCCAGGCTTCTTCAAAGTCGTCTACTTCGTGATGAAGTTCGTGTCCATGTGGAGAAGCATAAGGCCAAATGCAATATTGCTGGACTTGACATATTTGTCTCTGGCACGGGTGTCCACAAACGACGAAGTCACCTCAGGGCTGATCAGGTGCCACACCGACTTGGTGAGGAACACACCACGCATGTAGCGGTTCGACGTGGCAAACTTGTCATCATTGAACTTGTCGATAGTAATCTTCGTCGAAACATCTTGGGCAGAAGTCATGGTCGTTGGGCTCATAGCCTGTTGAAGTGTGACGATGAAGAGAGCGAAGAAGAAAGTGAGCGAAGCGAAGAATCAGCTCGATGAGGCGAAGACACATGAGTCGGAAAAGAAATGTTTGGAAGTGAGTGATTTATTGGGGCTCACGCTCACTTTCATAACACTCATTACTACGTATTCTCATATCTATTTTCATAACACTCATTTCTATATATTCTCATATCTATTTTCATAACACTCATTACTACATATTCTCATTTACAATACAATAGTATCAGTAAATGCTATGCCAACCGCGGTATGGATTGGACCGGTTTGAGTTGTGGACTTTACCTGAAAACCATAACTTTTAATACGCCTCCTCAATGCGAACTCGCTTTGATACCGAGAGCCGCCGTCATGTCCTTGTGGCGCGGTCAGGGTAGTCCCTTCGTCATTATGTCTGCCAACATGTATGACGTTTCACAGCGCTCGAGGTACACTTCGCCACGCTTGACTTCGTCACGGATTTGATGATACTTGATGTCGATGTGCTTTGCACGGGCATGGTTGACAGGATTCTTGGTCATCTTGATGCACGATTGATTGTCTTCAGATATCCTAAGATCCGACCCTGACTTGCTTGCCGCATCCAGAACTATACAATACATGGGATGGATCCACTTGCCTTCTTGGACAACTAAGCTCCAGGCAATCTATTCTGCCTGGCTAGTTGACAGTGACACACTCAACTGGTACTTGCTCCCCCAACTTACAGGAGCGCTCATCAGGATAAAAGCATATCAAGAAGTTTACTTGCGGTCGGAATGGTCGCCTGCCCAGTCTGCATCCGAGAAGCCAGGAAGTCGACTTTGTCGCCAGGCTGATAACGAATACCATTAGTCTTGGTTCCTTGTAAATAGCGAAGTATACGCTTGACTGCAGCCCAGTGCTTGACTTGTGGAGTCCATATATCTCGACCCATACCAACAGCAAAGGCAATGCTCGGCCGCGTTGCAGTCATCACATGCATTAGCGCACCCACGGTCTTTCACGAAATG
>NC_090621.1:3852424-3874979 GCF_004359215.1 Bremia lactucae | reverse complement strand
CTTCTTGCTACCCCAGCTGGCAGGTGCTCCTATCAACAGAAATGCGTAACCTGAAGTCAATTTTCGCTCGAAATGGTCACCAGCCCAGTCAGCATCAGAATACCCACAGAAGTCCACTTGACCGCTGGACTTATATAGCAGATCCCATAAGACTTGGTACCTTGCAAATAGCGAGAATACGCTTTACTGCAGTCCAATCTTCCGTCTGTGGATTCTCCATGGGAATGCGATACCGAAGCGTGTTGCTGTCATCATATGCATCATATTGAAGATCAACAGCTCGAGCGGCTAAGTTGCGCACAAGTTGCTGTTGACAAGGATGCGCCTCGAAGTGCGCAAGACTAACCGGTATGTACCAGTTGATCATCGACATCGGGCGACAGCACATCATCTACATGCGACAGCACAACAGATGGTTCCGCGAACGTTCAATGATCTACTTTGAGATGGGCAAATGATCATATTCAAGATAGCATCCCCACGTGGTAGAAGCTGATTGGCTAGAAGGGATGTAGCCGGTATGCTAATCCAGTAGAGTACCCAAGAGGCTTAGAGGTAGCAAACGGTTTGCGAACTAAGGACCTTTAATATATTTCCTTTGCATTTCGCCATCTGGTTGGCCTAAAACAACAGGTTATGAGCCCAAGCCTCGCCTACTCTGCCTTCGCCGCCCCAGACACTGTCTTCGTTACAATGGACGCCTTTAAGCCAACTCGGATCAACAAATTCGACGGCACCAACTTTCACACGTGGAAGTTCAAGATGCAGATGGTGCTGGAGAAGAGGGACTTGTTGGAAGTGGTAAGTGGGGAGATCAACTGAAGCACTGCACGAATGCGTTGAATCAGGCGACCTTCAAGAGGAAGTCTCGTAAGTCGCTGGCGATAATTTGTCTCGCGATGGAAGACTCGCAGCTGCCGCTGGTCCAATTGTCAATTGGTGCGCATGATGCCTGGCCAAGCTGGAAGGACACTTCGAGAGGAGTAGCCTCGCTAACAAGCTCTTTTTTTGTTGACGTTTTCTTCACAACAATGATGGAAGAAGGTGATGATGTCCTGGAACACATCAACAAGCTTAAGACGCTAGCGGAGCAGCTCGACGCTGTGGATGCCCCTGTGAGCGAGGCCGACTTGGTTTTCACGCTTCTTGGGAGTCTCAGTGACTCGTTCCAATTTCCCATTACTGCGTTGGAATCGCGTGCGGATACGTTGACTTGGGAGCTTGTGACGCCTCGACTTCTACACGAAGATATGAAGCGCAAGGAACAGGGCGGCGACGAAGCTGCGTCTGGTCAAGCGTTTATGATGAAGGATTGAAAGCGCAAAGGCGGCCGGTTAAGAGGATTGGTGCGTGCCAGAATTGCGGCAAACGAGGACACTGGATCGCGAATTGCCCTTCACGAGTCCAAAATGACGCTGAGCGATAAAGGTTGCAGCGTGCAAGCGTCGCACAGATTGAAAATTCTGGCGACTATCTTTCTCGATTGGCGGTAGCAGTGGTTATGCCAAGTCGAATGATGTTTGGCTGGTCGACTCGAGGGCGACGCAGCACATGACAAGTTCCAAGAAATTCATGCGGAACTACAAGGTCTTCGCCCCAATCGACGTTCATCTCGCAGACGACGGTGTTGTCCAAGCAATCGGCAGCGGAGACATCCTCATATCAATGAAGACTTCGCAGGCACTTGTTTGCAGACGCAATGTCAATTCCAATAGCGAGATTCTTCTTGACGATTATACTAAGCGTCAGGACCGATATGTCCTATGCGAAGGTGCCACAAGTACGAGACAATGTCTTCATCGTGAGCCAAAGGCTTGACCACATTTGCTTCCTCTTGACGAACTGGAGTCATGTGCAGCCTGAATAGTATTTTTCCTTCGCGTGCACCGATCTCCACTTGACGCCTTTTGTCTCTGCGAAACACCCTTCCTTGTCGAATACAACAGGCCCACGGCAATGGTAAAACGACAGACAGAAAACAAATTTCGCGATAACTTCGGAATGTGCCAAACGTTCGTAAACACACACTTCTTAACCCGGAGATTTGTGATGGCTGTGCGCTTTGAAAGCAAACCCTCGTACGTTTCCAATCGACATCGACGGAGCGGGTAAGTGAGCTTTCAGAGGTCGTACATAGTGATGTATGTGGCCCTATGCAGACTCCAACTTTTAGCGGCAAGCGCTATTTCGTGACTTTCTTCGATGACAAGTCCCGGTATTGTGTCGTTTAATTGATCAAAAGCAAGTCAGAAGTCATGGACAAGTTCGCCAATTTTGCAGCGTTCGCGGGAAAGCAGACCTGCAAACGCGTCAAATCTCTTCGTTGTGACAACGATGGCAAGTATACGTCCGAGAAAATGGCCAAGTTTTGCTCGGACCAAAGAATTGTTCTCAAGTATACGCCGCCTTACATGCCACAATAAAATGGAGTTGCTGAGCGCATGAATTGGACGCTTGTGGAATGCGCTAGGTGCATGCTGGAACACACCGGCCTCGCCAAGCACTATTGGGGTGAAGCTGTAATGACGGCAATGTTTTCTTCCTGATCGGTGTCCATCGCGTTCTGTCGACAACGTAAAGTCACCATTCGAGATTAAAACGACAAATTAACCGCTATTGACAAACCTCAAGGTTTTTGGCTGTCACGCGTACGTCCACATTCCATAGGAAAAGCGATGGAAACTGGACGCAAAGCCGTATTGTGCCGATTTTGGGGCTACTCGGAGCACCAGAAAACGTATCGTTTTGAAGACCTGTGAAATGGTCGAATTCTGATGAGTCGCGATGCCCAGTTAAAGGAAGACACTTTCGACTGTAAGACAATAAATGACGGGTACAAGTGCAAGTCTGTCGCTATTCGAGACGACGATGAAGAGAATACCTCAACGGACAATATATGGTATCTTAAGAGGAGCCGAATGAAGCTCAGGACGCCCACCCAGAATCTGACCTGCGCCGAAATTCCGCTTCCCAAGCGACATGTGGCTGAATACGATGGTCGACACTTGAAGAAATGTCAGCGTCTGCTACAGTTATGGACAATGAGAAGGGATATGAAGCAGCCAACATCGTGTATTCAGTGGGAGAAATGCCGACAAAGTTCAAGTCGGCGATGGAATCCAGCGACGCGGAAGAGTGGAAAGCCGCGTGCGACTCCGAGTAAGAGTCGCTTTACAAGAACAAGACATGGGAAGTTGTGTCTCTGCCTAAGGGACGCAAAGCAAATGAATGCAGATGGTTGTTTCGAGTAAAAGTAAATCAAGATGGAGTTATCGAGCGTTACAAGGTCCGACTCGTGGCCAAAGGATTTTCGCAAAAGTATGGAGTCGACTACGAGGAGACGTTTGCGCCAGTGGCGAAGTTAACTTCGATTCGTATTGTGCTGAGTATGGCTGCCAAGTACGGTTTGATGCTGCAATAAATAGACGTGAAGACTGCATTTCTAAACGGGATTCTGGATGAAGAAATATACATGCCGCAGCCCAAAGGATTTGTCACCGTCGACAACCCGACCATGTGTGCAAGCTCAAGCGGTCGCTTTATGGTCTCAAGCAGTCGCCACGCATGTGGAATCACACCATCGCGGAATTCATAATCAAGATGAATTTCAACAAGTATGAGTCCGATCACTGCGTCTACATCAAGCGCACAAACGGTGACATGATTATTGTCGTACTTTACGTGGAGGATCTCATCATCGCAAGCAGTGAAAACTCGCTGTTAGTATCGACGAAGCGTCACTGAGCGATCGATTTGAGATGACTGGTCTTAAAGAGCTTAAGTATTTTTTCGGCATGGAAATTGGACAAGATCAAGTATCCGGTCAAGTCAATATTCGGCAGACAAAGTTTCTTAAGTCAGTGTTGAACAATTTCGGCATGCAAGATAGCAAGCCTGTGAAGAAGCATCAAGATTCATGTTATAAGTTAACGGAGAGCATGTGTGAGGGTGGTTGCAAGCATGAAGATACGATGAAAAATGTGCCGTACAGAAGTTGTGTTTGTGGCATTATGTACTTGATGGTTGCAACGCGTCCGGACCTTTCTGCTGCTGTAGGACTTTTAAGCCAGTTTGCCGCTGATCCATGTCCAACACATTGGCAAGCCCTCACGCGTGTACTGCGTTACCTCGATGCGACGCCAACTCACGGACTTCAGTTTTTTCAAAGCGGTTCAACAAGTTTACATGGTTATTCCGGTGCAGACTGGGCTAGATGTATTGAGTCTCGCAGTAATACAAGTGGCTATGTCCTCACGATGAATAACGGGGATGCATCAGTTGGCGAAGCAAGAAGCAAAGGACTGTATCGCTTTCTTCAACGGAAACTGAATACATGGCGCTATCAGAGGCCACGCAACAAGAAGTTTGGCTCAAAGTTTCTCTGCGTGAACTTGGTGAGATGACTATGGATGAGTCAGTCAAGATATTCGAGGGCAATCATGGCTCGATCGCTTTGGCCAATAATCCAGAGTTTCACAAGCGCACAAAATACATCGACATTCGTTACCACTTTGTGCGAGAAAAGGTTGAAGACGGTCAAGTGGATATTGAGTACTGCCCGACGCAAGATATGCTAGCCGACATGATGACGAAGCCAATTGTCGCCGCACAGTTCAGTATCTGCGCACCAAGCTTGGGATAGCGGGTGTCGCCGCTGTCAAGCCGAGTGGGAGTGTTGCAGATAAACACCTCGAGCGGCTAAATTGCGCACAATTCGCTGTTAACAAGGATGCGCCTCAAAGTGCGCAAGACTAACCGGTATGTACCAGTTGATCATTGACATCGCGCGACGGCGATCATCTACATGCGACAGCACAAGAGATGGTTCCGCAAACGTTCGATGATCTACTTTGAGATGGGCAAATGATCTTATCCAAGATGGGTTGTCCACGTGGTAGAAGCTGATTGGCTAGAAGGGATGTAGCCGGTAAGTAAAATCAGTAAAGTATCCAGCAGTCTTAGAGGTAGCGAACGGTTTGCGAACTAAGGACCTTTAATAGATTAACTTTGCATTTTGCCATCTCGTGCAAACTTGACCTAAAACAACACATCAGTGATCCTACAGCTTTTCGTTATCGAGCATTAGCTTTCGTCGACGCGGTGCTTAGTATAAGCTGAAAACTTGGATTTGTAGGGCTAGTCATAGCTTTGCAGTCTTCCATGCCGAAACGCTTAAAAATATCTTCAACGTATTGTCGCTAGCACATCGTCACACTGCCGTCAGCATTTTCAACGAGTTCAATCCCCATAACGAATGTGCACTTGCCACTGTCTGTCATCTCAAATCGCTGCTTTAGCTCAAAATTGGTGCGTGCTATGAGTGAAGTTGAGCTTCTCGTTACTAGCACATCATTTACGTCAACGAGCCTTAGGTAGGAAACATTGGCCATCGACAACTATGATAGAAGGACACGGATCGCAAGCCGAAACTTGAAAGTCGATAGAGCGCACATCCCGTCGAAGTCTCGTCCCATAGACGCGAAGCTTGGTTGAGTCCGTAAATTGCTTTCACCAGCTCGAGGCAATCGAAATCTTCATCAAGCTTGACGCCTTCTGGAACCATGCAGTAGACCGTTTCTTCATCACGCCATATAGAAACGCCGTCATAACATCAAGTTAGTCAAAATCGCATTTGCAAGATCTTGCAATAGCAACCATCATGCTTAGTGAGACGTACTTGACCACGGGCGAAAAAGTCTCCTTGAAGTCAATACTATATTTTTATTTGGAACCGATCCTGGAGGTGTAGTGGTCGCCACTCACTTCAAGACCGGGAGGTCCCGGGTTCCAAAGTGTAACCGAGGTGGTCTTGTCCTAGGGATCAAAATGGTGTTCAGGATTAGAAATACAAAAAGTAACCAATTATCATTTGAAGGGTAAGTCCGGTGTATTCCATATACTTTTGCTTGAATCCTATCGCAATAAGTCGCGCCTTGTACTTCTCAACAGATCCGTCAGACCGGCGCTTGATCTTGAATACCCGTGTTGTGCCAACTGCATGTGACCTTTGGGTAACTTGGCAGCTTTAAACACCCCAACAAGTCTCATTGAAGGTAACTCGAAGTCAATAGCCTTGCGCAAATGATCAGCTTCACTGATTGCATCTTGAAAACTTGCTGGTTCCGAGAGATTACTAGCTTTCACGGCATTGGCACTAGCCTTCCTAGATGCGGAGGAAATCGAGTCATCATTGTCAGCTTCATGCATGTCATTATTTTCTTGATGAGACTGTGGGAATCCAACTCGTGAAGTAGCTTGGCTCTTGACTGCCGCTCGAACGCACTTCCTTGAGCACTCAATTCTTCAAGGCCAGTTGGAAGCTGTGCCGAACGTAGATTTGCTGTCTCTTATGTGCCTCTTGAGCGACCTATGCGCTTTCCAGCCTGTCTACAGTCCAATGGCCCTGTAACTTCGTCATCTATTTCAAGACAATCCAAGTCGAAACTATGTCGTCGCTGTCACCACTTGAGCTTGTTTTTAATAAGTCAACACCTGCTTTGTCGAAGATAACGTCAAGACCTATCACGACCTATCACAACTTGTCCCGCCTTAATGTAAACACACGATTTGCCTTCGAACCAGCTTGATGCGCTGAAGATTTCCGAACGCGACTTGGGTTCCCACGTAAGTCTTTTTTCTTGTGGAATCAAAATGTACGCTTGTCATTCAAATACACCCATGTGCTTCACGCTAGGCTTGGACTTGCTCACAGTTTCATAAGGCGTCTTGCTTTTGATCTTTGGGGACGGAAGTCAATTCTGATGTAAACCGCAGTCATCGCTGCTTCGCCCCGGAAACACTTGTCAAGCTTGGCGTGATGCAGTAAGCTGCAACCGATCGTGACAATGGTTCGTATTGCACGCTCTGCTGTCCCGTTGGTTTGATGATCATATGGGACCGTAGTCTGCTGCTCGATATCTTGATCTTCATACAATCTCTTGATAGAATTGGTTGCAAATTAGCGAGCCCCGTCGTGTCTAACAAACTTAACCCGCGTGTTGTACTGTGTCTGCACCTTCAGAGTATAGCTCTTTGAATAGTCTTCAATTTATGACTCGGAACTTAGGCAAAAGCCCTTCATGCCACTAGCTGCATCAAAGACGAGAAGCAGATACTTACTACCTCCGAGGAATTCTTCTTCCATAGGGCCGCGGTGTCGAAATGAAGCCTTCCAGACGTCTTGTAGCGACCCTGTTACGATTGCTTGGGAACAGCTTTTGGACCATTTCCCATAAGGCATCCCCGGCACACGCTTGGTCCAGCTGATTTGATCGGTATTTTTGCGTCCTCTATCATGCTGATGTTGATCATCGTGCGTAGCACAGCAGTCGGAATATGACCCATCCGCGCGTGTAGGTTTTTACTGTTTGTCGATGTTGCCATATTTGCTGGAATTTGCGGTGTGCGAAGCCAGTATAACCCACTAACAAGATCGCCATTCGCAACTATTTGCTTTGAGCCTTTGCGTGCGATATGCATACTCGCACCGTCGAATACAACTTAAAACTTGCCACTTCTGTTGATTCGTAGTACCGACAGCAAATTCTTGTTCATCTTCGGCACATATAGCGCGTCCTTGGTCCTACTGTTACGTCACCATCGGAGAAAGTGACTCGCTGGACTAAAGTTCAACTGGGTTTTAGTAAATGTACATAACCCAAATCGGTTCAATTCAAACCACAATTAAGCATAGTTTTACTTATTCTATACTATAGCTTATCGAATTATGTAGAATTGAGTGGTTACGAGAACTAGAAGTGTAAGCCTTAATAAATCAATCACTTCCAAATATTCCTTCTTCGGGTCAAGCGTCTTCGCCTCAACAGCAGACTCTTCGCTTCGCTCTCTTTCTTCTTTGCTCTTCTCGGCTTCAGCATTTAACAGGTCATGAGCCCAAACGCGTGTCCTCTTCGCAAGATCCCCCAGCCAAGATCTCTATTGATCGATTTAATGGAGACAACTACGCGACATGGAGCCGCTACATGCGTGGCGTGTTTCTCACCAAGTCGACGTGGCACGTCGTGAATCGAGAGACGTCGCCGACGATTGCGGACCCACGCGCCATGGAGGACTACGTCAAGACAAGCAACGTCGCGTTCGGTTTTATGCTTTAACATATAGACGCAGACTATCATCAGGTAGTTGACGACTGCGAGGAAGCTTGGGTTGCGTGGGTGCGTATCAAGACACTATACGGCGGGTCGCAGAAGGCGAGACGCATCTATTTGAAGAGCCAGCCCTTCAGTATGGAAAATATCGAAATGCGGCAATGTTTTACATCATTGCAACGAGGTCCTTAACATCAGCGCAAAGCTCTCAAGCATCGGCGCCAAGATGGCGAACGTGGACGTTGCGATTTGATTTACTGCGCAGTCTTCCCAAGAGCTACGATAATGCCGAGGTCAACTTGGAGATAAACAGCGCGGAGCTTCAATCACGGAACGTCGTGAAGGTGCTTACTAACGAACATATCAAGCGGCAAGGTGCAAAGACTACGGTAATCAAGATTATAGACGCGTCCAAGGCGTTCAGTGTCGAGCGTAAACGGCACCTTAGCACGTACTGCGGAAAATTGGGGCACACGGCAGAACGGTGCTGGACCAAACAGAAAGCTGAAAACGAGGGCCCAAGACGCGGCGGCAATAGTCGTGGACGCGGGGCCAACAATGTCCACTGGCATTGCGAGGACGACTACAAGCAGCATGATCGAGTCGCCTTCGCAGTTTCGCTTGAGTGTGGTCGTGCCGAAAATACACAAGAATCTGCTTTCGGTGCCGCAGATTAACAAGATTGGCAATTTTTAAGTGGTGTTTGATGGTGACAACATGCGCACTGCGCGGAAGGAGACCAAGCAAGTGGTGGCTACGGCGGATCTTGTTGATGGACTCTATTGGCTTCGGATACCTCAACGGTCAGCAAACATGGCGACCAACATTTGTGCCATCGATTTTCATGCGCGTATGGGTCAAATACTACATGATGTTCTTCGTAAGATGATAACCAGCGAGATGATCAAGAACGCAAAGATGCCTGCCGAAACGAATGCATCAGGCGTATGCCGCGGATGTCAGCAAGGAAATTTGATCCAAAAAACATTTCCCAGTAATCGTGACAAGCATCGCTACAACGCGCTCGATCTTCTCCACTTCGATATCTGTGGCCCCATGGAAGACGTTTCGATCGGAGGCAGCCAATTCTTGCTGATAAAAGTGGATAGCAAGTGGGTGCATGAAAGGCTTCTGCTTGTATGCCAAGTCTGAGAGCGAGAACCTCATCCAGAATTACATTATCAAGATCCAAACTCAGTTTGGCAAGAAAGTCAAGTTAGTTCGCCATGGTGGAGCTCGAGAATTTGCCATCAACTCGATTTAAGAGGTTCTACGAAGATGAAGGCATTGAGCAGCAAATCACGGTCTCATACGCACATCAGACAAATGGGACTGCAGAACGCGCCATCCGGACCATCGTGACAATCGGGCGTAGTATGCTACATCACGCCAAGCTGGACAAGTGTTTCTGGGCTGAAGCAGCGATGCTGGCAATCGACGTAAAGAATCGCCTGCTATCGCACAAGATTCGCAATATGACGCCATTCGAGATTGTGTGCGGGTCCAAGCCAAGCGTCAAACACATGCACGTTTTTGGATGTCAGGCATACATTCTGACCCTAAGGGAGAAACGCCTCAAGTGGGATACCAAAGCTCGAGTCGGCATATTCATGGGATATGAAGAAGTGTTCAAGGCATATCGAGTGTTCGATTATGAGGCCGGACAAATATTAAAAAACGCGTGACGTCAACTTTGATGAATCAACGTTCGGATTTGGATGAAAAAATCAAGCGAAATGCTCTTTTTTCTTCGCTCTCTTCGGCTTCAGGATTCAACAAAGTTCAAGCCTAGCGTGAAGCACATGCGTGTATTTGGGTGTCAAGCGTACATTTTGATTCCACGAGAAAAGCGACTTACGTGAGACCCCAAGTCGCGTTCGGGAGTCTTCAGTGATATGAAGAAGTTTCGAAAGCAAATCGTGTGTTTGAGATTAAGGCGGGACAAGTTGTGATAGGTCGTGATAGGTCGTGACGTTATCTTCGACGAAGCAGGTATTAGTTTATCAAAAACAAGCTTAAGTGGTGACAGCGACGACATAGTTTCGACTTGGATTGTCTTGAAATAGATGACGAAGTTGCAGGGCCAGTGGACTATAGACAGGCTGGAAAGTGCAAAGATCGCTCAAGAGGCACATAAGAGACAGCAAATCTATGTTCGGCACAGCTTCCAACTGGCCTTGAAGAATTGAGGGCTCAAGGAAGTGCGTTCGAGCGGCAGTCCAAGAGCCAAGCTACTTCACGAGTTGGATTCCTACAGACTCATCAAGTAATAATGACATGCATGAAGCTGACAATGATGACTCGATTTCTTCCGCATCTAGGCAAGCTAGTGCCAATGCCGTGAAAGCTAGTAATCTCTCGGAACCAGCAAGTTTTCAAGATGCAATCAGTGGAGCTGATCATTAGCGCAAGGCCATTAACTCCGAGTTACCTTCAATGAGACTTGTTGGGGTGTTTAAAGCTGTCAAGTTACCCAAAGGTCAACATGCAATTGGCACAAAACGGGTATTCAAGATCAAGCGCCGGTCTGACGGATCTGTTGAGAAGTACAAGGCGCGACTTGTTGCGATAGGATTCAAGCAAAAGTATGGTGGAACACACCGGACTTGCCCTTCAAATGATAATTGGTTACTTTTTGTATTTCTAATCATGAACACCATTTTGATCCCTGGAACAAGACCACCTCTGTTATACTTTAGAGGATTTGTCGGCCCCGGGAATCGAACCCGGGACCTCCCGTTCTTGAAGCGAGTGGCGACCACTACACCTCCAGGATCGGTTCCAAACAAAAGTATGGTATTGACTTCAAGGAGACTTTTTTGCCCGTGGTCAAGTACGTCACACTGCGCATGATAGTTGCTAATGCAAGATATTACAAATGGGATTTTGACCAACTTGATGTTGTGACGGCGGTTTTATATGGCGCGATGAATGAAAGATTTACTGCATGGTTCCAGAAGGCGTCGAGCTAGATGAAGATTTCGATTGCCTTGAGCTGGTGAAAGCAATATACGGACTCAAACAAGCTTCGCGTCTATAGAACGAGACATTCGACGGTATGTGCGCTCTATCGACTTTCAAGTTTTGGCTTGCGACCCGTATCCTTATATCATAGTTGTTGATGGTTAATGTGTCATACCTACTGCTCGTTTACGTGGATGATGTGCTAGTGACGAGAAGCTCAACTTCACTCATAGCACGCACCAAGTTTGAGCTAAAGCAGCGTGCGATGACTGACAGTGGCAAGTGCACATTTGTTATGGGGATTGAGCTCGTTGACAATGCTGACGGCAGTGTGACGATGTACCAGCGACGCCACATTGATGATATTCTCAATCGTTTTGGCATGGAAGACTGCAAAGCTGTGACTAGCCTTGCAAATTTATGTTTTCAGCTTATACCAAGCACCGCGTCGACGAAAGCAAATGTTCCATTACGAGAAGCTGTAGGAGCACTGATGCATTTGATGACAGCAACACGCCCGGATATCGCATTCGCTGTTGGGTATGTATCACGCTCCATGGAGAATCCACAGACGGGAGATTGGACTGCATTAAAGCGTTTTACTCGTTATTGCAAGGTACCAAGTCTATTGGTTTGCTCTTAAGTCCACTGGTCAGTGGACTTCTGCGGATATTCTGATGCTGACTGGGCTGGTGACCATCTCGAACGAAAATCGACTTCAGGTTACGAATTTCTGTTGATAGGAGGACCTGTCAGCTGGGGTAGCAAAAAGCAGGCAAGTTTGTCGCTACTCGCAAATGAGGCTTAGTACGTTGCATTGAGTCTGGCGGTATAAGAAGGCAAGTGGATCCATCGTCTTTTGTGCGAGGTTCTGGTGGCATCAAATATGACAGCATCAAGACTTAAGATTTTTTGAAGACAATTAGTCATGCATCAAGATGACAAAGAATTCTGTCATTCATGGAGGTGCCAAGCACATCGGCATCAAGTACCACCACATCCGTGATGAGGTCAAGCGAGGCGAGATGGACCTTGAGTACTGCGAAATGCCACGCATGCTAGCTGACATCATGACGAAGGGATTACCAGGACCACGTCACAAGAAGTTAACTGATCCGCTTGGTATTCATGCTTGTTCGCATTGAGAGGGCGTATTGAGGGTTACGAGTTGTAGGTAAAGTACACAGCTTAAACCGTATCAATTCGAACCGCCGGCTAATTTGTCCGACGATGGTTTTTCAACGGCGATTGCCCGACGGCGGCACTGAGAAGGTTCTAGAACTATAGGCCTACATGTAGCAGTAGTGAACTAAGGACATTAATATATACACTTCTCAATCTACCTCCTTCCCTAGACGTGTCTTTGCTTCGGCTTGTCATTTGCCAAGACCCTTCACCTCGACTCACTTCGCTTTGCTTCGTTCCGCTTCAACACTTAACAGGTTATGAGCTCAAGTACGATGTCTTCTGCACACGATGCCACGATCAAGATCACCGTCGACAAATTAATTCAATGGAGAGAATTACTCGACATAGAGCTGTTACATGCGTGGCGTATTCCTGACAAAGTCGACGTGGCATGTCGTGAACCGTGAAGTATCACCGACTTTTGCGGAACCTCGATGGAGATCTACGTTAAGGCGATCAATGTCGCATTTGATCTAATCCTGCTCTATGTGGATGCGGAACATCATCACATAATCGACGACTGCGAGAAGGCTAGGGTTGCATAGGCGCGCTTGAAGACGGTCTATAGCGGGTCACAGAAGGCTGGTCGCATCTACCTCAAGCAGCAGCTCTTCAGCATGGAGATGGTGGAAGGCGGCAACGTGATGCATCATTGCAATGAAGTTCACAACATCAGCGTTAAGCTTAGCAGCTTTGGCGCCCGCAGCCTCCCCAAAAGCTACAAACATGTCGTACTGCATTTGGAGATGAGCAACGCGGAACTGCGGTCGCGAGATGTCGTGAGACTGCTTACGAATGAGCATATCAAGAGACAAGGCGAGAAGATGGCGACGATGAAATTTAAAGAACCGGCCAAGGCTTTCAGCGCTGAGCGTGAAGCTCGCCAGTGCTCTTACTGTGGAAAATTAAGGCACACGGCAAAACGGGGCTGGACCAAACAGAATGAAGAAAATCAAGGTGCTTGACGCGGCGGAAGTGCCCGTGGACGCGGGGCAAACAATGTGCAATGGCGTAACAGGGGCTACAAAGACGACTATGATCGTATAGCGTTTGCTGTTTCGGTGGAACACGGCTTTTCAATGAACAAGAATACGGCACATTGGTGGGCGGTTGACACTGGAGCTACGCACCAGATCTGTAAGAATAAGCAAAAATTCGCCACACTGAATGAGCATGATAAAGGTCTACTATCGGTAGCTAAGGGCAACAAGGCTGAAACTAATGGTGTTGGAACTATAGTCCAGCGAGTCACTTTGTCCGATGGTAGCGTGACATTAGGACCAAGGACGCGTTATATGTGCCGAAGATGAACAAGAATTTGCTGTCGGTACTACGAATCAACAAAGTGGCAAGTTTTAAGTTGTGTTCGACGGTCCGAGTATGCATATCGCACGCAAAGGCTCAAAGCAAATAATCGCGAATGCCGATCTTGTTGAAAGGTTATACTAGCTACGCACACAGCAAATTCCAGCAAATATGGCAACATCGACAAACAGTAAAAACCTACACGCGCGGATGAATCATGCTCTGACAGCTGTGCTACGCACGATGATCATGATCGGCATGATAAAGGACGAAGAAATATCGGTCGAATCAGCTGGACCAAGCGTGTGCCGGGGATGTCAACTGGAAAAAATGGTTCAAAAGCAGTTCCCGAGCAATCGTGACAAGCGCCGCTACAAGACGCCTGAATTGCTTCATTTCGGCATCTGTGGCCCTATGGAAGAAGAATTCCTCGGAGTAGTAAGTATCTGCTTCTCGTCTTTGATGCAGCAAGTGGCATAAAGGGCTATTTCCTTAGTGCCAAGTCACAAATTGAAGACTATTTGAAGCGCTATGTTTTAAAGGTGCAGACACAGTACAACACGCGGATCAAGTTTGATCGACACGACGGGGCTCGCGAATTTGCAACCAATTCTATCAAAAGATTTCATAAATATCAAGGCATCGAGCAGCAGACTACGGTGCCATATGCTCATTAAACCAACGGGACAGCAGAGCGTGCAATACGTACCTGTCGTAAAAGACGCTTTGAAGAAGCCGTCTCGAGCAGCAAACAGGCCGAAGGCGGGTACCGGTATTTACCATTAGATACCGGTATTGACGTCTTGCGGTGACGTCATTGGGATGACGTCACTTGATGACGTCAGAAGCTTCTAGAAGATTCCATAGGCGCTGATTGGCTAGAAGTAATGGCTGGCTTAGAGGTAACAAGCAATAGGTTTGCAAACTTAGTACCTTTAATATATTTACTTTGCATTTTGCCAACTAATGCTCACTTGACCTTTTCATTAGGTTATGTAGCCAAGACCAACTGACTCTGCTGCCCCCGTTTCTTTTTTGCTCTTGCCATGGACACCTCTTTGACTTCTACCGCCCGTATCAACAAGTTTGACGGGGTGAACTTTCATCTGTGGAAATTCAAAATGCAGATGAGGCTGGAAGAGCGGGACTTATGGGATGTGGTGAGGGGAAAGGTGAAGTCTGAGCACCTGACAAACCCGATTGGCCAAGCGACTTACAAGCGCAAGTCGCGTAAGGCCATGGCGATAATCTGTCTTGCGATGGAGGATTTGCAACTGCCTTTGGTCCGGTCGGCGAACGGCGCACATGATGCATGGTCGCGTCTTGAAGGACATTTCGAAAAGAAGAGTTTGGCGAACAAGTTTTTTCTTACGTCGACGCTTCTTCTCGACGATGATGGACGTGGGTGATTACGTGCTTCAACACATCAACAAGATCAAGACATTAGCGGGGCATCTCGATGCGGTGGGCGCTCCAATCAGCGAGGATTATCTGGTCATCACGCTTCTCGCAAGTTTGGGCGAGTCGTACGCGTCCCTGATTATGGCGTTGAAATCAAGATTCGACTCGTTGTCGTGGGAGCTCGTGACGTCTCGGCTTATGCATGAAGATATGAAACGCAATGAACAAGGTGGCGGCGTCGATGGAGACGCGCACGGGCAAGGACAAGCAGTTATGAGAACGGACAACGGACGGCGTAAGGGACGTCAATCGCCCGCTAAGGCCAGCAGTGCGTGCCATTATTCTGGAGAGCACGGGCATTAGATCGCCAAGGGCCCGGTGCGAACTTGTGAAAACGCAGATCGGCAACGGTCGGCACAGCATGCAAACGTCGCGCAGAGTGAAGACGACTCTGGCGATTTTCTCTTCTCGGTTAGTGGAAGCTCAAGAGCTACCAAGTCGAGTTGCGTATGGCTGGTCAACTCGGGCGAGACGCAGCACATGACTTTCTCGAAAGAGTTTATGTAGAACTACAAGGATATTTCTCCGGTGGACGTTCATCTGGCCGTCGACGGTGTCGTTCAGGCAGTCAAGACTGGTGACATTGTAATTCCCAGTGAATGAAGAAGCCCCATGGAATGAAGAAGGGTGTGCTTAGCGGAGTGTGGCACATTCCAAACCCATCACGGTTTATGTAGACACAGTGGTCGGATTCACACTTCTTGAAGTCGAGTCCCAGTATAAAGTCGTCAATGTCTTGTTCCGGATGCGAGGAGGTTGCTTCAGACTGTACAGCGACCGTTGTAACTTGCACACGTAATCTGGATTGGCTGTGTCGCTGAAGCCATCAGGCTCCGTCATGTAAATATCTTCGTCGAACTTGCACACGTCAGCTGGATTGGCTGTATCACTGAAGCCATCAGGCTGCGTCATGTAAATATCTATGTCGAGCTGACCATTAAGAAATGCTGTTTCACATCCATTTAATGGGGGAGTAAGTCCGTACTTGGCAGCCAAACTTAGCTAAATCCGGATCGAGTTAAACTTCGCGATCGGCGCAAACGTTTCTTAATAGTCGCTGCCGAATTTTTGTGCAAAATCTTTCGCCACTAGGCGCGCCTTGTACCGCTCGACTTCACCAGCTTGATTTTCCTTGACGCAAAATACCCATCGATTGCCGATTGCCTGACGTCCTTTCACGAGTGTCCAAGTCTTCTTCCTTTGTTGCGATTCCATTTATAAGCTGCACGCTTCTTTCCATTTAGCTGCTTCGTTGGATTTCATCGCTGACTTGGACGTGGTTGGCATTTCTCCCACTGAATCCACAACGTACGCAGCCTCGAATCTTGAGCTGTAGCTGACATTTCTTCGAGCGATTGATATTGACTGTGTCGTTTGGGCCTTGGCACTTCAGTCGCTTTTGAGCGATTATGTCCTTTGGTCTCGCTTACTGCCAGGCTCAAATTTTTCGATCTGCGCAAATTCTCAATTTTCGTGATCTCCGTTTGGTCGTGTTGTGGGGAGTCCTGTTCAGTCGCTTCATCATCTTGAACAGCGACCTCATTATAGCGCTGGTCGCGCCTCCCACTATCGAACGTATTTTCCATAAACTTTGCGTCGCGACTGACAAGCACACAACCACTCCCAACTTCTTCAAATCGGTACACTTTATCATGCTCTGAGTAGCCAAGAAACCGACAGCGTACCGACCGAGGGTCAAATTTTCTTCGCTTTTCCTTAGGCACTGTAGCATATGCATGGCATCCAAAAACCTTCAGATTCGCCAGCCCAGGTTTTATTCAGTATAAACATAATATGGTGACTTAGCCATAACAATACATCGCCTTGGGCAACGATTGCGAAGAAAAGCTGCGGTCATGACAGCTTCACCCCAATATGTCTTTGGCACTCTAGCGTGCTCAATCATACCAGTGTCCGGTTCATGCGTTCAGCCAGTCCGTTTAGTTGCGGAGTATTAGGCGGCGTGCTCTTTTGCTCGATACCACGCCGTTTACGGAACTTGGCCAATTCGCCCAACGTGTACTCGCCACCATATTCGCAGCGAAAAGTTTTGACAACTTTGCCAGTCTGAGTTTCAGTAGACGCAACAAACAGGGCAAATTTGTCGGCGACTTTAGACTTGTTTCGCATCAGAAATATCGTGGTAAAGTGCGAATACTCATCCGTAAAAGTACCAAAGTACCGATTCCGCTAAATGTTGTTGACTGCATAGGTCCACACACATCACTGTGAATAACGTCCAGCAGTTTCTTTGCATGATGTGGTGACTTTTGCATAAATTTAATCGCGTTTGTTTGCCAAGCGCACAACCGTCCCACAGCTTCCACTGCTTGACTGACGCAAGATCAATGCCAACAGCATAGTTTCTTTTGAAGATAGTGTCTAGGCAACTATATCCAATGTGTCCAAGTCGAAGGTGCCAGAGGTACGAAGTGGTGTCCCCATGGCATCCGACGAGCTTGTCACATTGGCTTCGTCAGTGCTGACAGGCATCATGCATAACTTGAACAACACTTTGCCCTCGCGGGCGCCAAGCTTCCACTGCATTCCTTTTGCCTTGACAAAGCAGCCATCGCTTTCGAATGTGACCGGTCTAACATCCTTTGGAAAGCGTCCAACGAAAAATACGTTGAGCGGGCAAGATATGGTCTTTGTTGCACTTTACGTCGATGACTTAATTTTGGCTAGCAGTGCCGAGAAGATGCTCCAAGAAACAAAGAACGCACTCAGCCGCCGATTTGAGATGACCGACATGGGTCAGCTCAAGTACTTTCTCGGAATCGAAATTGGGCGAGACATAGAAAGTGGGACTTTGACACTGCGGTAGACCAAGTTCGCCTGCGATATTCCAAACAAGTTCAAGATGGAGAACAGTAAGCCCGTCAGGACGCCTCAGGATCCGGGACTCAAGCTGACAAAGCTTATGTGCGAAGGAGGTTGCAAACACAACGAGACTATGGCTGAAGTGCCATATAGAAATGTTGTCGGCTGCCTGATGTACCTTATGGTAGGTACACGCCCCGATCTCGCTGCAGTAGTAAGAGTGCTCAGCCAATTTGCTTCATCCATGTCCGACGCACTGGCAAGCGCTCAAGAGAAAATTCAGGTACATACAAGGCACAAAATTGCGTGGTATCAAGTTTCAAGCATCAAGTGACAAGGGACTTCAAAGCTACTCGGATGCAGACTGGGCTGGAGACACAGAGTCAAAGAAGCACCAGTGGCTATGCATTTTTGATAAGTGGCGGACGTATCAGCTGGAAAAACAAGAAGCAGTGTACGGTGTCACTTTCGTCTAAGGAAGCCGAATACATGGCATTGTCAGAAGGAGCACAAGAAGCGGTGTGGCTTAAGACATTCCTGTGTGAGCTCGGTAAGATGTCGGGAAGCGATGCGTTCAAGATCTATGAGGACAACCAAGCCTCGGTAGCGTTGGCCAAGAATCCGGATTTAGACAAACGCACCAAGCACATCGACATCCGTTACCATTTTGTGCGTAAAAAGGTGGAAGACAACCAAGTGATATTAGAGTAAGTTTCCACTCTGGACATGTTAGCTGATGTCATGACAAAGTCTATTCTAGCGACGCAGTTTTGTGCGCTTCGGAGGAAACTTGTTATACAAGCGTCTCCAATCGTCGAGTCGAGTGGAAGTGTTAGCGAGGAAGCGGCTCGGCTAGATCAAGACAGTGTTGCAGATAAACGCTTCGAGCGGCTAAGTTGCGAATAAGTTGCTATTGACAAAGATGCGCCTCGAAGTGCGCAAGATTAACCGGTACGTACCGATTTATCATCTACATCGCGCGACAGCGATCATCCACATGCGACAGCACAAGAGATGGTTCCGCGAACGTTCGATGATCTACTTTGAGATGGGCATAATCTTATATTTAAGATAGGACCTCCACGTGGTAGAAGCTGATTGGCTACAAGGAATGTAGCTGGTAAATAAATCCAGTAAAGTATTCAGTAGGCTTAGAGGTAGCAAACGGTTTAAGAACTAAGGCCTTTAATTGAATTATTTCGCATTTTGCCAACTAGTGCTCACTTGACCTTTTTCATTAAGATGTTCTTGAAAAACTACAAGAAAATCGACCCGGTTAATGTACATTTCGCGGACGACGGTGTTGTCCAAGCGATTGGTGTTGGTGACATTGTGATGGCGATGACTACTCAAAGCGGCAAAAAAAGTGTTTGCTGAAGGGAGTATGGCATATTTTCAAGCTCAGTCGCAATTTGTTTTCTGTCAAACGTTTCATCAAGGACGTCGCTCCAATGACTTTCGACAACAAGTGCTGCACGATACAGCTAAAATGAAATTTTTGGACAAGCGGCACTCGCGCTAGAAAGGGTTTGTTTCAACTAAGCATGACTCCGGTACCGGTTGAGATGGTGAACATGGCATGCGAGCCTCAGAATTCGGCTATTTCGCAGTCATTTCTTTGGCATCTCCGTGTTGGACGCATTGGTGACGGCGGATTAGACGCCATAATCAAAAACGGTTTTGCAAATGGTGTTGGCATTGGGTCAGTCAAGCCGTGGGAGCTTTGCGGACGCTGTGCGCTGGGAAAGCAAACTCGTGTCTAGTTCCAGTCTGCGGCAACGGATCGCTCAAAATCTCTTTTGTAAGTTGTTCACAGCGATGTGTGTGGACCGATGAGGACTTCCACTTTCGGCGGTAAAAGTATTTTGTTACTTTCATCGATAACAAGTCTTGACACTGCGCAGTGTATCTCATGCGAAACAGGTCCGAAGTTTTCAACAAGTTTGTTCACTTAGTAAAGTTTGCTGAGAAATTAGTCGGCAATTCCGTCAAGATGCTTCGCAGCGGCAGCGACGGCGAGTACAAGTCAGCTAAAACGGCCAAATTCTGCGCCGATCGCGGCATTATCCAAATCTTTACGTTCCCGTATACTCCTACACTCGACGGTGTAGTCGAAAGAATGAATCGGACTCTTGTCGAGTGTGCGCGCTGCATGATTGAGTATGCTGGGTTGGCCAAGAAGTACAGGGGAGAAGCAGTTATGACAGCTGTTTTTCTCTGTAATCGTCTGCTAACTCGTGCTCAAGGCTTGCTCAAGACATCACGCGAGGAATAGATGAAGAAAAAGCCGATACTTGCGAATGTCAAGGTTGCTTAAGCAACCAAGAAAGCTCTCAGCCACCGATTTGAGATGACGGATATGGGTCAGCTTAAGTTTTTTCTCGGAATTAAAATCGAACAAGACATCAATATCCGGGCATTGACAGTGCGGCAGACCAAGTTCGCTACTGGCATTTTGATCAAGTTGAAGATGGAAAACTGCAAGCCCGTCAAGACGCCTCAAGATCCAGGACTCAATCTGACCAAGTCCATGTGCGAAGGAGGACGCAAGCACAGCGCGACAATGATCGGTGTCCCGTATCGGAATGCTGCTGGCTGCCTAATGTACCTTATGGTCGTCACACGCCAGGATCTCGCTGCGGCAATCGGAATGCTTAGCCAGTTTACGGCAGACCCATGCCCGACACACAGGCAAGCGCTTAATAGGGTTTTTCAGGCTCATCCCAGGCATAAATACGCAAGGCATTGAGTTTTGAGCAGCAAAACAGGATGGACTGCAAGGATTTTCGAATGCGGACCGGGCCGAGACACCATGTCGCGAAGAAATACAAGCGGCTACGCATTTATGATGAGCGGCGGGTGTATAAGCTGGAAGAGCAAGAAACAGCGCACGGTGGCACTATCATCTACTGAAGCAGAGTACATGGTGCTGTCAGAGGCCACGCAAGAAACGGTATGGCTCAAGGCATTTCTGTGCAAACTCGGTGAGATTTCTACAACTACGGCAGTCAAGATTTTTGAAGATAATCAAGGCTCGGTTGCATTGGCGAAGAACCCAAAACATCACAAGCGGACAAAACATATCGACATTCAATATCACTTCGTACGGAAAAAGGTCGAAGACGGCCGAGTGATCCTTGATTATATCTCGAATTTTGACATGCTTGCCAACATAATGACCAAGCGGGTTCCCACGACACAGTTTTTGTGCTACAAAGCAAGCTCGGAATACAAGGCCCAAGAGCTGTCGAATCGAGTTGGAGTGTTGTCAAGGATGCTGATTAGCGGAAAACACGAACAAGCCTCTTACAGGACATCAGAATATCACAGCGAAATTGCGGTGACCGACGGTGAAGAAGACGACAAGCATCTGCAAGAAGAGTCGTCCGAAATTCCGCCATCACAAGAGCAAACGCAAAAATTTTAGCGGCCGAATACGGATTATATTCCAGGATCTAAGCGCTATCTGAAGACTCAGTCGCTTGAAAATTTGTCTCGACCACCAAGTGCTAAACAAAGTAAGCGTTTCAGTCGCGCAAAAGAAGAAACGCCAGCCCAAGGTCAACAAAGGCCTCTTGAAGACATGTCAGCTCTGCTTACGTCAATCAAGGAAGAAGAAAAAGACTATGCGTAAGCTGTGGATTCAGTGGGAGAAGTGCCGACATCATATATGTCAGCTATGGACCTACAGCGACGCGAGCAAGTGGAAAGAAGCGTGCGCATCTGAATTTGAATCGCTGACCAAGAATGAGACATGGGAGCTTGTGGTCCTGCCACGCGGCCCAAAAGCGATAAGAAGCAAGTGGGTGTTCACGGTAAAAGAAACTGTTGAAGGACTCATCGAGCAATACAAGGCACGCCTCGTTGCAAAAGGTTTTCTGCAGAAGTACGGAGTAGATTTTGAAGAGACATTCGCCCCTGTGGCAAAGTTTACATCAATTTGGATTATTCTGAGTATAGCGGCTCAGCATGGCCTTGTTCTTCTTACGTGGTTGCGATCTTGCGTTTCTTATTGGTTTGCTTGATGCAGAAATTTTGTTGCCGCATTGATATATCTCCAGATTTGTCATTTTGCTTGCTCAAGCGCGCACTCTACGG
Source organism: Bremia lactucae (assembly GCF_004359215.1). Classification (NCBI taxonomy): domain Eukaryota; phylum Oomycota; class Peronosporomycetes; order Peronosporales; family Peronosporaceae; genus Bremia; species Bremia lactucae. Next base: position 3,853,032 of record NC_090621.1, on the reverse strand, counting down.
CCTTAAGCAGTCTCCCTGAATGTGGAACCAAACAATTGACGAATTCATGCGCAAGACTGGATTAACCAAGTGCGAAATGGACCACTGCGTGTACGTCAAGCGCGATGAAATGGCCATTATATTTGTGGTGATCTACGTCGACGATCTAATTCTTGCATGCAGCAGTATAACTTTACTTGAGGAACAAAGCGTGCTTTGAGTCAGCAATTTAAGATGTCCGCCTTAGGTGAGCTGAAGTTCTGTCTCTGAACGCAAGTCAAGCGAAATGACGAGTCTGGAGATGTGACAATGCGGCAAACAAAATTTCTGCAGTCGATTCTAACCAAGTACGGCATGCAGGATCGCAAGCCCGTAAGAACGCCTCAAGGCATTGGATTAAAGCTGACCAAGGCTATGTGTGAAGTGTTGGATAGGAAGCAGCTCGACTAGATCAAGACAGTGTTGCAGATAAACACCTCGAGCGGCTAAGTTGCGAACAAGTTGCTATTGACAAGGATGCACCTCGAAGGGCGCAAGATTAACCGGTATTTACCGGTTGATCATCGACATCGCGCGACGGCGATCATCTACATGCGACAGCACAAGAGATGGTTCCGCAAACGTTCGAT
>NC_090621.1:3847385-3850776 GCF_004359215.1 Bremia lactucae | reverse complement strand
TTTTCTTCACAATAGCATCAAGACCGCCATGACCAATGTGACCAAGTCGAAGGTGCCAGAGGTACGACGTGGTGTCCCCATGGTATCCCATCGATCTTGTTATATTTGCCTCATCCATCAGAATAGGCGTCATGCAAAGCTTGAACAATCCTTTGCCTTCACGCGCTCCAAGCTTCCAGCGAAGATCTTTTGTTTTCGCAAAACAACCATCACGCTCAAACGTAACTGGCCCAACATCCTTTGTAAAGCGGCCAACCGAAAACAAATTTCGCGAAAGCTTGGGAATATGCCATACACCAGTAAGCATACCTTTCTTAGTCCCACGCGGAGTCTTCATTGACATCACTATGTCGCCCATTCCCACCGCTTGGACCACACCGTCGTCAGCGAGATGCACATCTATTGGAGAAATAGTCTTGTAATTCTTCATGTACTCTTTCGAGTACGTCATGTGTTGCGTTGCTCCTGAGTCAACAAACCACATATATTCTGACTTGGTAGCACTTACATCACCACCAACCGAGAACAGAAAATCGCCGGAGTCGTCTTCTACTTGCGCGATATTTGCTGTTTGCGACCTCTGCGCTGCGCATTGTCGCGGAGTCGTACTGGACACTTCGCAATCCAATGTCCCTGCTCACCACAATAATGACATGCACTGCTCGTCTTGACAGGCGCTTGTCGTACTCCCTTGCGCTATCCTTGATCGTTCGACATAAACGCTTGACCTTGACCGTGCGCGGCTCCCTCGATGCCGCCACCTTGTTCCTTGCGTTTCATGTCCTCGTGCAACAGTCGAGACGTCACCAGCTCCCATGACAGCGAGTCTGCTCTTGACTCCAGTGCCGTGATCAGGAACGCAAACGAATCACTGAGGCTTCCCAAGAGCGTGATGACCAAGTCGTCTTCACTAACCGGAGCTCCCACTGCATCCAGCTGCTCCGCCAGGGTCTTTAACTTGTTAATGTGCTGTAGTACATCATCACCATCATCCATTTTGGCCGTAAAGAAGCGTCGACGAAGATAGAGCTTATTTGCCAAGCTCTTCTTCTCGAAGTGTACCTCCAGCCGTGACAATGCATCGTGCGCTCCACTTGCCGAGCGAACCAGAGGCAGCTGTGAATCCTCCATCGCGAGACAGATGATCGCCAGCGCCTTTCGAGACTTACGCTTGTAAGTTGTCTGATCCAGCGTACTGGTCAGGTGCTCGAGTTTCACCTCCCCGCTTGTCACTTCCCACAGGTCCCTCTCCTCCAGCACCATTTGCATCTTAAACTTCCACGTATGAAAATTCATGCCATCAAACTTGTTGATGCGAGAAGAGGTGGCGGAAGCAGAATCCATGGCGAAAGCGAAGTCAAGGTCGGGGGCAAAGAAGGCGGGTCTTGGGCTCATAACCTATTGAAACGGTCAAGTGAGCGAAGTTTAGCAAAATGCAAAGTAACTATATTAAGGTCCTTAGTTCGCAAACCTATTGCTACCTCTAAGCCAATCAGTACTTCTAGCCAATCATAGTTCATAGAGCCTTCTAGAAGCTTGTGACGTCATCTACTGACGTCATCAACTGATGTCATACTAGGACGTCATTACCGGTATATACTGGTACATACTGGTAGTCTCTTGGTCAGGTCGAGCCGCTTCATCGCCAACAGTGCTCACTTGACCTTTTTCATTAAGATGTTCTTGAAAAACTACAAGAAAACCGACCCGGTTAATGTACATTTCGCGGACGACGGTGTTGTCCAAGCGACTGGTGTTGGTGACATTGTGATGGCGATGACTACTCGAAGCGGCAAAAAAAGTATTTGCTGAAGGGAGTATGGCATAATTTCAAGCTCAGTCGCAATTTGTTTTCTGTCAAACGATTCATCAAGGACGTCACTCCAATGACTTTCAACAACAAGTGCTGCGCGATACAGCTAAAATGAGAATTTTGGACAAGCGGCACTCGCGCTAGAAAGGGTTTGTTTCAACTAAGCATGACTCCGGTACCGGTTGAGATGGTGAACATGGCATGCGAGCCTCAGAATTCGGCTATTTCGCAGTCGTTTCTTTGGCATCTCCGTGTTGGACGCATTGGTGACGGCGGATTAGACGCTATAATCAAAAACGATTTTGCAAATGGTGTTGACATTGGGTCAGTCAAGCAGTGGAAGCTTTGCGGAGGCTGTGCGCCGGAAAAGAACACTCGTGTCAAGTTCCAGTCTGCGGCAACGGATCGCTCAAAATCTCTTTTGTAAGTTGTTCACAGCGATGTGTGTGGACCGATGAGGACTTCCACTTTCGGCGGTAAAAGTATTTTGTTACTTTCATCGATGACAAGTCTTGACACTGCGCAGTGTATCTTATGCGAAACAGGTCCGAAGTTTTCAACAAGTTTGTTCACTTAGTAAAATTTGCTGAGAAATTAGTCGGCAATTCCGTCAAGATGCTTCGCAGCGGCAGCGACGGCGAGTACAAGTCAGCTACAACGGCCAAATTCTGCGCCGATCGCGGCATTGTCCAAATCTTTACGCCCCCGTATGTCGAGTGTGCGCGCAGTACTGGAGAGAAGCAGTTATGACAGCTGTTTTTCTCCGTAATCGTCTGCTAACTCGTGCTCAAGGCTTGCTCAAGACTCCACATGAGGAATAGCTGAAGAAAAAGCCGATACTTGCGAATGTCAAGGTATTTGGCTGTCATGCGAATGTGCACGACCCAATGGAGAAGCGCTCAAAATTGGACGCTCAAGGAAGTCTGTGCCGTTTTCTTGGATATTCGGAGCACAAAAAGACGTATCGGTTCGAGCAACTATCAACAAGCCGGATCATTGTAAGTCGCGATGCTAACTTATATAGAACACTTTTGATAGCGGAAAACACGAACAAGCCTCTTACAGGACATCAGAATATCACAGCGAAATTGCGGTGACCGACGGTGAAGAAGACGACAAGCATCTGCAAGAAGAGTCGTCCGAAATTCCGCCATCACAAGAGCAAACGCAAGAATTTTAGCGGCCGAATACGGATTATATTCCAGGATCTAAGCGCTATCTGAAGACTCAATCGCTTGAAAACTTGTCTCGACCACCAAGTGCTAAACAAAGTAAGCGTTTCAGTCGCGCAAACGAAGAAACGCCAGCCCAAGGTCAACAAAGGCCTCTTGAAGACATGTCAGCTCTGCTTACGTCAATCAAGGAAGAAGAAAAAGACTATGCGTAAGCTGTGGATTCAGTGGGAGAAGTGCCGACATCATATATGTCAGCTATGGACCTACAGCGACGCGAGCAAGTGGAAAGAAGCGTGCGCATCTGAATTTGAATCGCTGACCAAGAATGAGACATGGGAGCTTGTGGTCCTGCCACGCGGCCCAAAAGCGATAAGAAGCAAGTGGGTGTTCACGGTAAAAGAAA
>NC_090621.1:3839807-3846700 GCF_004359215.1 Bremia lactucae | reverse complement strand
CTTGTGTAAAGAGCCGTTGCTTCTTCTACACGTGCCGTGTCCTTGTGCCGCACTTCCTCAGCAATCAACTTGCTCACGAGGTCGCTGAAATTAAAACTTGACACCGACATGCGAAACGCCTGCACTAAGCTCTCGTAGCTTGCAGGCAGACTCCTCAGCATCACCGCACATACGTCCTCTTCACTTGGCCCGCAGTTGGCGCTATTCATCTTCATGACTAGGTCTTCAAGCTCTGTCACGTGACCACTGATGCTTGAAGCTGTGCACTTAAACGACGCAAACTTCTCCTTAAGCCAAAGTCGATTCGCCATGACTTGTGTGCGATGAAACTTCGCCAGCCTTCCCCACGCCTCTCTCGCCGTCGTTGCGTTGATAATGTGCATCAATTGCCCGTCGCTCAGATTCAGCGCAATCGCAGCGTGCGCTTGCTGCTCCTTTACAGCATTCGGAGCGTCTACACCGGAGACAGCTCCCCACAACCCCTTGGACATGAGGTACATATTCATCTTGTAGCTCCATAGCACGTAGTTTGAGCCGTCAAAAGGCTCAATCTTGAAACCGGAGTCGTTGCTTGGGCTCATAACCTGTTGATTTACGTTAACGCTATGAGCTTGAAGATGGGCTTACGGTCGAGATTGCAAACCGGAAAGTAAGTTATATTTTGAGTTTAACTTTATCCTACCGTTAACTTTATCCTACCGTTAATTATTTCCTATCGTTTGCTGCGCCCCCTTTCCCAGATATGTGGACTACCATAAAATGGGGGACGTCACTGTCTGGCGGTACAGTGCTAGTGAACCCCAAACACCAGTTCCCGAAGGTTTTACTTTTTGTCGTTACCGGGTATCGAACCGGTGACCAGTGGGTCGCACCGCCATGCCTTACCCGACTAAGCCACAACACACGATATTTTCCACACTCAACTTCTTCGTGTTATTCTTGTAATTTGATCCCGTATAAACGCATATGCATAAAGTGCAACACTTTCGATGAATACATCAATCTTCAACAACGACGGCGAGTACAAGTCAGCTAAGCTGGCTTAATTCTGCGTCGATCGCGGCATTGTCCAGAAGTTTACCCCCCCCCGTATACTCCTGAACGCAATGGTGTAGCCGAAAGGATGAATAGGACCCTTGGCGAGTGTGCGTGGTGCATGATTAAGCATGCTGGGTTGGCCAAGGGTACTGGGAAGAAGCAGTTACGACGGCTGTTTATTTTTCGTAATCGTCTGCCAACTCGTGCTCAAGGCTCGCTTAAGACTCCACACGAGGAATGGATGAAGAAAACGCCGATACTTGCGAACGTCAAGGTGTTTTGGCTGTCATGCGTATGTGCACGTTCCAATGGAGAAGCGCTTGATATTGGACGGTCAAGCAAGTCTGTGCCGTTTTCTTGGATATTTGAAACACGAAAAGGCGTATCGGTTTGAGCAACTATCAACAAGCCGGATCATTGTAAGTCGCGATGCTAAATTTATGGAAAACACTTGAAACACGGACACGCCTCTGACAAGACAACAGAATATCACAGCGAAACTGCGTGACCGACGGTGAAGAAAACGGCAAAGATATGCACGAAGAGTCGTCCGAAATTCCACCAATACACGAGCAAGCGCAAGAATCCGAGCGGCCAAATGCTGACTTTTTACCAGGATCGAAGCGCTATCAGAGGACTCAATCGCTTTAAAATTTTGTCTCGACCACCAAGTGCTAAACGAAGTCCGCTGTTCAATCGCGCAAGTGAAGAAGCGCCAGCCCAAGGTTAACAAACGCCTCTTGAAGAAATGTCAGCTCTGCTTACGTCGATCAACAAAGAAGAAAACGATTATGCGTAAGCTGTGGATTCAGTGGGAGAAGTGCCGACATCATATATGTCAGCTATGGATCCAGCGACGACAGCAAGTGGAAAGAAGCGTGCGCATCTGAGTTTGAATCGCCGACCAAGAATGATACATGGGAGCTTGTGGACCTGCCACGCAGCAGAAAAGCGATAAGCAGTAAGTGGGTATTCAAGTGGAAAGAAACTGCTACAGAAGTCATCGCGCAATACAAGGCACGCCTCGTTGCAAAAGGTTTTCTGCAGAAGTTCGGAGTAGACTTTAAAGAGACATTCGCCCCTGTGACCAAGTTTACATCAATTCGGATTATTCTGAGTATAGCGGATCAGCATGGCCTAGTTCTACACCAGACGGATATCAAGATAGCGTTTTTTAATAGTCTGCTGGATGAAGAAATCCACATAATGCAGCCTGAAGGTTTTATTAGGTCCAAATATCCAGATCATGTTTGCATGCTCAAGCGTGCACTCTACGGCCTTAAGCAGCCTCACCGAATGTGGAACCTAACAATTGACGAGTTCATGTGCAAGACTGGATATTCCAAGTGCGAAATGGAGTATTGCGTGTACGTCAAGCGCGATGAAATGGCCATGATATTTGTGGTGGTCTACGTCGACCTTCTAATTCTTGCGTGCAGCAATATGGCTTGACTCGAGGCGACAAAGCGTGCTTTGAGTAAGCGATTCGAGATGCTCGACTTAGGTGAGCTGAAGTTCTGTCTCGGAATTCAAGTCAAGCGAAATGACGAGTCTGGTGATGTGTCAATGCGGCAAACAAAGTTTCTGCAGTCGGTTTGAACCAAGTACGGCATGCAGGATTGCAAGCCTGTAAGAACGCCTCAAAAAATTGAATTATAGCTGACCAAGGCTATGTGTGAAGATGCCTGCAAGTACCACGAGACGATGAAGAACGTTCCGTATCGCAGTATTGTTGATGCCTTAATTTACCTGATGGTTGGTAGTCGCGGGGGGAGGGGGGGTTGAAGCCTGAGCACCTGACGAACCCGATGGACGAAGCGATTTACAAGCGCAAGTCTCGCAAGGCCACGGCGATAACCTGTCTCGCGATGGAGGACTTGCAACGGGCGTCGGTCCAGTCACGTTTAGAAGTGACTGATGCTTTGCTAAGCAAAAGGATTGCAGTGGAAGCTCGGATCCCGTGAGTGTAAAGGGCTGTTTAGGCTATGCATGACGCCCGTCGGCGCTGACGAAGCCAATGTGACAAGCTCTTCGGGATGCTATGGGGACGCCACTTCGTACCTCTGGCACCTTCGACTTGGGCACATTGGTCATGGTGGTCTAGACACCATGGTCAAGAAGGACTATGGCATTGGCATTGATCTTGCGTTAGTCAACTGCGCGATGGTTGCGCACTTGGCAAACAAACGCGAGTGAGCTTTATGCAAAAGTCGCCTCATCACGCAAAGAAGCTGGTAGAAGTCATTCATAGTGATGTGTGCGGTCTTATGCAGTCAGCGACTTTTAGCCGTAAGCGGTACTTCGTCACATTTACAGATGAGATTCTCACTTTACCACATTGTTCTTGCTACGAAGCAAGTCGGAGGTCAGACAATATCGCAGAATTTGTTGCGTTTGCTGAGACTCAGACCGGCGGAGTTGTGAAAACTCTTCGTTGTGGCAACGGTGGTGAATATACTTCGAGCGAATTGGCCAAGTTCTGCGAGCGGTGTCGTATTGAGCAGAAGTTCACGCCACCTACACTCCGCAGCTGAATGGGGTGGCTGAACGCATGAAACGCACACTAGTGGAATGCGCACGATGTATGCTATAACACGCTAGACTGCCGAAATTGTATTGGGGTGAAGCAGTCATGGCCGCTACCTTCCTTCGCAACCGCTGTCTAACGCGATGTATTGGTATGGAAAAGTCACCATATCAGGTTTGGACTGGGAGAAAACCAGTGCTGGCAAATCTTAAGGTGTTTGGCTGCCATGCAATTGTAATAGTTCCAAAGGAAAAGCGTCGCAAACTTAACTCTCGATCGGTACGCTGGATCTTGTTGCCGCTGTGGGTACTCTAAGTCAGTATGCTGCTGATCCTTGCCCGACTTACTGGCAAGCTGGTGCGTGTGTTTCGGAACCTGCAAGCGACTCTAACACATGGACTTCGATTTTTAGGATCCGGTTGCGGTGAATTAGAAGGCTATTTGGATGCCGACTGGGTAGGTGACATCGAATTAAGACGAAGCACTAGTGGATACGTGTTTGTATTAAAGAAAGCGTGCATTAGCTGGCGCAACAATTTACAGCGAACGGTTGCACTATCTTCGACTGAGCTGAGTACATGGAACTATCAGAAGCTACTCAAGAGGCGAACCCGTGAAGGTGTTTGAAGATAATCAAGGTGCAATTGCGTTGGCAATATTCCAAAATTCCACAAGCGCACCAAGCACATCGACATTCGATACCTTTTAGTCGTGAGAAGGTTTGAGATGGTCATGTGATATTAGAGTGTAGCCCGACAATCGAAATGTTAGCAGATCTTATGACCAAGCCGATTTCTTCAATTCATTTCAGCGCTTTAAGATCAAATCTAGGCATACCAAGTTCAATCGCCGCTGTCGAGTTGAGCGGAAGTGTTGCAGATAAACATTGCGAGCGGCTAAGTTGCGCTCAAGTTGCTGCTGATAAGGATGCGCCTCGAAGTGCGCAAGACTACCCGGCATGTACCGGTTGATCATTTACATCGCGCGACAGCAATCATCCACATGCGACAGTACAACAGATGGTTCCGCGAACGTTCGATGATCAACTTTGAGATGGAACAATGATTATGTTCAAGATGGGACCTGCACGTGGTAGAAGCTAATTGTCAAGAAGGGATGTAGCTGGTAAGTAAATCCAGAAGAGTACCCAGTTGGCTCAGAGGTAGCAAACGGTTTGCGGACTAACGATCTTTAATATATTTACTTGGTATTTTGCATCCTACACAATCGAACGTTGCAGTCGTAAGGTGCATCGGTGCCCCAACTGCTTCGCGAAATGGAGCGTCCACTTTGGTAGTTGCAGTACTTGGAAGCAACCCAGAGCTTACATCATCCGAACTCACCACAGCTTTGCTTTCGTCCATGCCAAAACGTTTAATAATATCGTCCGCATAGTGACGCTGACACATAGTCAAGCTACCGTCTGGGTTGTCTATCAGCTCGATGCCGAGAACAAAGGCACACTTGCCACTGTCCGCCATCTCAAAGCGTGACTTGAGGTCATTATTGGTATGTGTGGCTAATTCGGGCAAGCTGCCAGTTACCAGCACATCGTCTACGTCGATCAGTACAAGCACACAATGTCCGTCCAAAATCTTTCGATAGAGACATGAATCGAATGCTGATACTTGAAAGCCAATAGAGCATATGTACTCGTCAAACGTTTCATTTCATACGCCCAACGCTTGTTTAAGCCCGTATATAGCCGTGACCAGTTTCAAACAATTAAAATTGTCATCAAGCTGAACTCCTTCGGGGATTTCGCAATAAACTTGTTCTTTCATGATTCCACACAGGAACGCAATCAGCACATCAAGCTGGTCGAGAGGCCGCATGAAAAACTTGGCAACAGCAATAACCATAGCAGTGTCACATACTTGACAACCGGCGAAAAGGTTTCGGTGTAATCAATGCCGTGCTTCTGTTTGAAGCCGTTCGCGACGAGGTGAGCCTTGTACTTGTCGATAGATCCATCCGCTCTGCGCTTGATCTAAACATCATTTCTATACCAATGGCACGTTGATCATCTGTCAGCTTGGCAGCACGAAACACACCATGCAGACGCATGGACTGGAGCTCCATACAAAACAGAGGAGAAGCAGCTTCGTCATCTTGGACATCATTCTTTTCATCATCGTCTTCCATACGCGAGTCAATGGGCGCGCATGCTACTTCAAGACCATTTTTGTGTCGAACAGCACGTGATTCTCTGGGTAGGGTTCTCTTTTCATATGAGCGACCTTTTCGCTTCCTGTCTGCTTGTACTCCATTTCTAAGCAGCTCAGTCAACAATTTCGAGATCTTCAAATTCCAAATCATCGACAATTTCGTCCAAGCTTATGGCAGAAACCCGAAAACAGTCTCATCGAAGTTAACATCGTGCCTTATAATAACTTGCCCTGCATCGACGTCAAAGACTCGATAAGCTACAGATGTTTCTTCGTGACCGAGAAAATTCGCCGCGAGCCTTAGGGTCCCATTCAAGTCGTTTTGCCTTTGGACTCAGATGGTACGTCCGGCAGCAAAATACACGCATATTCTTACACTTGGCTTCGACTCTTGGACAATCTCGTAGAGAGCCTTGTGCTCAACCTTTGGTGACGGCAATCGATTCTTGACGTATATGGCTGTCATTGCTGCCCTAGCCCAGAAGCACTTGTCGAGCTTGGCGTGATGCAGCATTCTGCGCCCAATTGAAAAAATCGTCCGAATAGCACGCTCTGCCGTCCCATTAGTCTGATGGGTGTACGAAACTGTAGTTTGCTGCACAATTCCTTCATCTTCGTAGAAAGTCTTGATCGAGCTTGTCGCGAACTCACGAGCTCCATCGTTCCGTACACACTTACCTTCTTATAAAACTGTGTCTGGATCTTCATGATGTAGCTCCTGATGTGGCCTTCACTGTCCGATTTGACTTGCATGCAAGCACCCTTTATACATCCGCTAGCTTCATCAACAATGAGTAGCAGATACTTGCTCCTCCAACTGACTCTTGTTCCATGGGACCGCAAATGTTGAGATATAGCAATTTGAAGATTCATAATGATGCTTGTCGCGGTTGCTCGGGAACGGTATTTGAACCATTCTTCCTTGATGACAGCCACGGCAAGTGCTTGACAAATTTTGTGTCATCGACGTACTTGCATCCTTTATCATGTCCATGTTGACCATTTTGCGTAGCACTTGAACTGGAGCATGATTCATACGCGCGTGCAGATCAATCGTCTTTAAACTTGTTGCCGCATTAGCAGATCGTTGAGCCGTACGCAGCCAGTAGAGTCCATCAACAAGATCCGCTGTTGTCACTACTTGATACGAGTCCTTACGC
>NC_090621.1:3829669-3831970 GCF_004359215.1 Bremia lactucae | reverse complement strand
TGACGTCATTTAGTGACGTCACAAGCTTCTAGAAGGTTCTATGAACTATGATTGGCTAGAAGTAATGATTGGCTTAGAGGTAGCAATAGGTTTGCGAACTAAGGACCTTAATATATTAACTTTGCATTTTGCATCCTACTACCCAAGTGCCCTTTTCTTAGGCGTTAGCGCTTGCACGCCAAAATAGAAGAGAAGAAGCCTTTCCATCTGGATTACCATTTTTTTCATCATCTGTCATGCGAGAGTCAATCGGCGCACTTGCTTCTTCAAGAACCATTTTGTGTCGAACGGCGCGTGATTTTCTTGGTAAGTTTTTATTTTTACTTGAGTGACTTTTTCGCTTTTCTGTCGGCTTGTACTCCGTTTCTGGAGCAGAATAGGGATCGATATAAAAATCTTTAAAGTTCAATTCATCGATATCTTCGTCCAAGCTTGTCGACAGAAACCCGAACACTGACTCGTCGAGATTAACATCGCGACTTATAACCATTTGTATTGCAACAATGTCATAGCATCGATTGCCTTCGAGGCCTCATTGTAACATAGGCAAATCCCGACGCGAGTCTTAGGATCCCACTTAAGTCGCTTTTACCTTGGACTCGGAATGTACATCAGGCAGCAAAATACACGCACTCGGCTTCGACTCCTGAACAATCTCATAGGGAGTCCTGTGCTCAACCTTTGGTGACGGTCGTCGATTCTTGATGTAGATGGCTGTCATGGCTGCCTCAGCTTAAAAGCACGTATCTAGCTTGGCGTGATGCAACACACTGCGACCAATTGTAACAATCCTTCGAATAGCACGCTCTGCCGTCCCATTAGTCTGCTGGGCGTATGAAACTGTTGTTTGCTGCTCGATACCTACAGCTTCGTAAACAGACTTGATCGAACTTGTCGCGAACTCCCGAGCTCCATCGTGCCTCACAACTTTGACCTTCTTGAAAAATTGTGTATTAATCTACATGATGTAGGTCCTGATGTAACCTTTACTGTCTGATTTTGCTCGCATGCAAAATCCCATCATGCATCCACTTGCTACATCAACAATAAGTAGCAAATACCTTCTACCCCCAAGTGACTCTTGCTCCATGGGACCGCAAAAGTCGAGATAAAGCAGCTCGAAGGTGTCATAATGACGCTTGTCATGGTTTCTAGGGGACGTCTTTGTGCCCGTTGCCACATTTGCAGATCGTTGAGCCGTACGAAGCCTGTAGAGACCAATAACAAGATCCGCCGTTGCCGCTGCTTGATACGAGTCCTTTCCCGAAACGCGCATTTCGGCACCATCAAACTCCACTTAAACTTGCCACGCTTATTGATTTGAGGCACCGAAAAGAAGTTCTTGCTCATGTCTGGGACGTATAAAGCGTTCCTGATTTCAGTATGGCTCGCAGTTTCATCAGGAAGTATGACTTCTTCCACGATAGTGCCAACATTCTTGAAAGCCGCCAAGTAATCGTCGGCTTCTGACACGCCACCTTCATCACGCTCAATTAGGTTATCAACTTTTGCCTTGTCGTTGCATATGTGGTGCGTTGCGCCACTGTCGAGCGCCCACATCCCGGACATGTTCTTGCCCGTCGTCATTCCACACTTAAGCGAAACAGCAAACGCCATCCAGTCGTTGTTGTAGGCATCATCGTTGTTTCTTCACTGCATATTGTTGGCCCCGCGTCCTCGGCCGTTTCCGCCGCGTCTTGGCCCTCGATTATCATCTTTTTGCTTGGTCCATCACTTGTCAATATAGTGCCCGAATTTTCCGTTGTACGTGCACTGATGAAATTCACGGTCGGTGTTAAAGCTTTTGCAGAACTCGGCAGACTTCACTGCCACCACTTTCTCGGCCTGCCGCTTGATATGCTTATTCGTAAGCACCTTTACAGCATCTTGCAAACACAACACGACATTTCTCATGTCCAGATCGAGTACAAAGTTTTCGTAGCTTTTGGGCAAACTACGAAGCAAACAAATAGCTACGTCCTCGTCCTCTATCTTAGCACTGATGCTGCTGACCTTGGCCCAGATGTTGAGAACTTCATTGCAATGATGCAAGACGTTGTCGCCTTCCGCCATCTCCATACTAAAGAGTTGTCTCTTGAGGTAGATTCAGCCATCCTTCTACAATCCGGCATACGTCAAGACGCGCCCACGCAACCCAAGCTTTTTCTGGGGATTTATCATTAAGCAAGACAGGTATCCAACGGCGTGCGCAATATATGAGCTTGTCGCAGTCGTAAGGTGCATAAATGCACCAACTGCTTCGCGAAACGGAGCATTCACCTTGGCTGCTGCATTACTTGA
>NC_090621.1:3786135-3826601 GCF_004359215.1 Bremia lactucae | reverse complement strand
CATATTGTTGGCCCCGCGTCCTCGGCCGTTTCCACCGCGTCTTGGCCCTCGAATCTCATATTTTTGCTTGGTCCAAAACTTGTCAATATAGTGCCCCAATTTTTCGTAGTACGTGCACTGATGAAATTCACGGTCGGTGTTGAAGCTTTCGCAGAACTCGACAGACTTCACTGCCACCACTTTCTCGGCCTGCCGCTTGATATGCTTATTCGTAAGCACCTTTACAGCATCTTGCAAACACAACACGGCATTTCTCATGTCCAGATCGAGTACGTAGCTTTTGGGCAAACTACAAAGCAAACAAATAGCTACGTCCTCGTCCTCCATCTTAGCGCTGATGCTGCTGACCTTGGCCCTGATGTTGAGAACTTCATTGCAATGATGCAAGACGTTGTCGCATTCCACCATTTCCATACTAAAGAGTTGCCTCTTGAGGTAAATCCAGCCAGCCTTCTGCAATCAAGCATACGTCAAGACGCGCCCACGCAACCCAACCTTTTTCTGGGGATTTATCATTAAGCAAGACACGTGTCCAACGGCGTGCGCAATGTATGAGCTTGTCGTAAGGTGCATAAATGCACCAACTGCTTCGCGAAACGGAACATTCACCTTGGCTGCTGCATTACTTGAAAGCTGCCGGGAACTCACATCAACTAGACTGACTACAGCTTTGCACTCGACCATGCCAAAGTGCTTTAGAATATCGTCCACATAGCGTCGCTAACACATCGTTAAGCTGCCGTCTGGATATTGATCAGCTCGATGCCGAGAACAGATGCACATTTGCCACTGTTCGTCATCTCGAAGCGATTCTTAGGGTCATTCTTAGTACGTGTGACCATTTCAGGCAAGCTCTCAGTAACTAGCACATCGTCCACAAATACCAGCACAAGTACGCAATGTCCGTCCAAAATCTTGAGATATAGACATGGGTCGAATGCTGATACTCGAAAGCCAATCGAGCATATAAACTTATTAAACGTTTCATTTCTCGCGCGACGCCTTGACTAGCTATAAGCAGTTAAATTATTGTCAAGCTGGACTTCTTCGGGGACCTCGCAATAAAATTGTTCCTTTGGCAATTGCAATAACCATTCGCAGTGTCATGTACTTAACAGCCGGCGAAAAGGTTTCGGTGTAATCAACGCCGTACTTCTGCTTGAAACACTTTGCCACGAGGTGAGCCTTGTATTTCTCGATTGATCCATCCTCTATGCGCTTGATCATAAACACCCATTTAGTACCGATGGCACATTGGTCATGTGGCAGCTCGGCAGCACGTAACACACCATGAAGGCGCGGACTTGAGTTTCATATAAATTTTCTTTTCGCCAGTGAACTTGCTGCGGTCTATTCGCCGCTTTTTGGAACGTCTTCGTTTCTGTTAACCCGGTAGATCCTTCAATGGCATTGATGTTCAGGTAGCGTCTCGATCAGCAGAGTAAACCTGTAAGATACCAGTTTAGTACCAGTTAGGTACCGTTAATGACGTCATGTGGTGACGTCATTTAGTGACGTCACAAGCTTCTAGAAGGTTCTATGAACTATGATTGGCTAGAAGTAATGATTGGCTTAGAGGTAGCAATAGGTTTGCGAACTAAGGACCTTAATATATTAACTTTGCATTTTGCATCCTACTACCCAAGTGCCCTTTTCTTTAGGCATTAGCACTTGCTCGCCAAAATAGAAGAGAAGAAGCCTTTTCATCTGGATTACCATTTTTTTCATCATCTGTCATGCGAGAGTCAATCGGCGCACTTGCTTCTTCAAGAACCATTTTGTGTCGAACGGCGCGTGATTTTCTTGGTAAGTTTTTATTTTCACTTGAGCGACTTTTTCGCTTTTCTGTCGGCTTGTACTCCGTTTCTGAAGCAGAATAGGGATCGATATCAAAATCTTTAAAGTTCAATTCATCGATATCTTCGCCCAAGCTTGTCGACAGAAACCCGAACACTGACTCGTCGAAATTAATATCGCGACTTATAACCATTTGTCTTGCAACAATGTCATAGAATCGATAAGCCTTCGAGGCCTCATTGTAACATAGGCAAATCCCAACGCGAGTCTTAGGATCCCACTTAAGTCGCTTATCCTTGGACTCAGAATGTACATCCGGCAGCAAAATACACGCACTCGGCTTCGACTCCTGAACAATCTCATAGGGAATCTTATGCTCAACCTTTGGTGACGGCCATCGATTCTTGATGTAGATGGCTGTCATGGCTGCCTCAGCCCAAAAGCACTTGTCTAGCTTGGCGTGATGCAGCATACTGCGACCAATTGTAACAATCCTTCGAATAGCACGCTCTGCCGTCCCATCAGTCTGCTGGGCATATGGAACTGTTGTTTGCTGCTCGATACCTACAGCTTCGTAGAAAGACTTGATCGAACTTGTCGCGAACTCCCGAGCTCCATCGTGCCTCACAAATTTGACCTTCTTGAAAAATGGTGGTCTAATCTCCATGATGTAGGTCCTGATGTAACCTTTACTGTCTGATTTTGCTCGCATGCAAGATCCCATCATGCATCCACTAGCTACATTAACAATAAGTAGCAAATACATTCTACCCCCAAGTGACTCTTGCTCCATGGGACCACAAATGTCAAGATACAGCAGCTCGAAGGTGTCATAATGACGCTTGTCACGGTTGCTAGGGAACGTCTTTGTGCCCGTTGCCACATTGCAGATCGTTGAGCCGTACGAAGCCAGTAGAGACCATTAACAAGATCCGCCGTTGCCGCTACTTGATACGAGTCCTTCCCCGAAACGCGCATTTCGGCACCATCAAACTCCACTTAAACTTGCCAAGCTTATTGATTTGGGGCACGGAAAATAAGTTCTTGCTCATGTCTGGGACGTATAAAGCGTTCCTGATTTCAGTATGGCTCGTAGTTTCATCAGGAAGTATGATTTTTTCCACGATAGTTCCAACACCCTTTAAAGCCGCCGTATTATCATCGGCTACTGACACGCCACCTTCATCACGCTCAATCAGATTGGCGAATTTTGCCTTGTCGTTGCATATGTGGTGCGTTGCGCCACTGTCGACTGCCCACATCCCGGACATGTTCTTGCCCGTCGTCATTCCACACTTAGGCGAAACAGCAAACGCCATCTAGTCGTTGTTGTAGGCATCATCGTTGTTTCTTCACTGCATATTGTTGGCCCCGCGTCCTCGGCCGTTTCCGCCGCGTCTTGGCCCTCGATTATCATCTTTTTGCTTGGTCCATCACTTGTCAATATAGTGCCCCAATTTTCCGTTGTACGTGCACTGATGAAATTCACGGTCGGTGTTAAAGCTTTTGCAGAACTCGGCAGACTTCACTGCCACCACTTTCTCGGCCTGCCGCTTGATATGCTTATTCGTAAGCACCTTTACAGCATCTTGCAAACACAACACGACATTTCTCATGTCCAGATCGAGTACAAAGTTTTCGTAGCTTTTGGGCAAACTACGAAGCAAACAAATAGCTACGTCCTCGTCCTCCATCTTACCGCTGATGCTGCTGACCTTGGCTCAGGTGTTAAGAACTTCATTGCAATGACGCAAGACGTTGTCGCCTTCCGCAATTTTCATACTAAAGAGTTGCCTCTTGAGGTAGATTCAGCCATCTTTCTGCAATCTGGCATACGTTAACACGCGCCCACGCAACCCAAGCTTTTTCTGGGGATTTATCATTAAGCAAGACACGTATCCAACGGCGTAATTATGAGCTTGTCGCAGTCGTAAGGTGCATAAATGCACCAACTGCTTCGCGAAATGGAGCATTCACCTTGGCTGCTGCATTACTTGAAAGCAGCCGGGAACTCACATCAACTAGACTGACTACAACTTTGCACTCGACCATGCCAAAGTGCTTTAGAATATCGTCCACATAGCGTCGCTAACACATCGTTAAGCTGCCGTCTGGATATTGATNGCTTTCTCGTGCTCTGAGTACCCGACAAAACGGCAACGTACCGACCGAGCGTCAAACTTGGTGCGTTTCTCCTTCGGCACATGCACATATGCGTGGCAACCAAACACTTTCAGGTTCGCCAGCAATGGTTTCTTTCCTGTCCAAACTTGGTGCGGCGATTTGTCGTGGCTGATCGCGCGCGTCGGACACCGATTGCGGAGAAACGTAGCAGTCATCACCGCTTCGCCCCAATATCTCTTTGACAATCCGGCGTGTTCCAGCATGCAGCGCGCACATTCCACCAGCGTCCGGTTCATCCGTTCGGCGACTCCGTTCAGCTGAGGCGTGTATGGCGGTGTGAACTTCTGTATGATCCCACGTTTGCTGCGGAACTTGGTCATTTCGTGCGACATGTATTCGCCGCCGTTGTCACTGCGGAGCGTCTTCACCCGCTTACCCGTTTGGGTTTCCGCAAGCACAACGAAGTCAGCGAATTTGGCGGATACTTCGGACTTGTTTCGCAGCAAGTACACCACACAGAAGTGCGACTTGTCATCAATAAAGGTGACAAAATAGCGCTTCCCACCAAATGTTGATGTCTGCATGGGACCACACACATCGCTGTGGACAACCTCTAGCACTTGCTTCGCGCGGTTGGGTGACGACCTCATGTAGCTTACTCGTGTTTGCTTGCCGAGTGAGCATCCGTCGCACAACTCCCACTGTTTTGCCGACGCCATGTCCACGCCAATACCGTAGTTCTTCTTGATGATGGCATCTAGACCGCCAAGGCCGATGTGACCGAGTCGAAGGTGCCATAGGTACGACGTGGTGTCCCCATTTCGATCCTTCGAGCTTGCCACATTGGCCTCATGCATCATTGGTGTCATGCAGAGCTTGAACAGTCCTTTGCCTTCACGAGCGCCGAGCTTCCACTTGAGGCCTTTTGTCTCCGCGAAACACCCTTCGCTCTCGAAGGTCACGGCCCCAACGTCCTTGGTGAAGCGACCGACCGAAAACAAGTTGCGTGACAACTTTGGTATGTGCCACACATCGGTAAGCATACCCTTCTTGACCCCACGAGTAATTTGCATGGACATCACAATGTCGCCAGTCCCAATAGCTTGAACCACACCGTCGTCTGCGAGATGTACGTCCACCGGAGAGATTGTTTTGTAGTTCCTCATGAAATTCTTGGAACTCGTCATGTGCTGCGTCGCACCCGAGTCGACCAGCCACACTTCACTCGACTTGGAGGCACTTCCTCCAACCGAAAAGAGAAAACCGCCAGAGTCGTCTTCACTCTGCGCGATATTTGCTCGCTGTGGCCTCTGTCGCTCCACATTCTCGCGAATCCTCGCTGGACACTTGGCGATCCAATGCCCTTGTTCACCGCAGTAGTGACAGGCACCAGTCTTCTGCACCTGTCGTCCCTTGCGCTTACCATTGTCGCTTGTCATAAACGCTTGGCCGTGCGCAGTTCCCTCAGCACCGCCACCTTGTTCCTTGCGCTTCAAGTCTTCATGTAGGAGCCGAGACGTCACTAGTTCCCACGTCAGCGTGTCGGAACGGGATTCCAACGCTGTGATCAGGAATTGGTACGACTCGCTTAGACTTCCCAGAAGCGTGATCACCAAGTCGTCCTCGCTGACCGGAGCACCCACTGCGTCGAGTTGCTCCGCCAGAGTCTTGAGCTTGTTAATGTGCTCCAGCACATCATCACCTTCATCCATCATGGTCGTGAAGAAACGACGACAAGAAAGAGCTTGTTCGCAAGACTCTTCTTCTCATAGTGGTCTTCCAACTTTGACCATGCATTAAATGCACCACTCGCCAAGCGAACCAACGGGAGTTGCGAGTCTTCCATCGCAAGGCAGATGATCGCCATCGCTTTGCGGGACTTCCTCTTGAACGTCGCTTGGTCCAATGGAGTCACGCATTGCTCGATCTTCACGTCTCCACAAACGACCTCCCACAGATCACGTTCCTCGAGCACCATCTGCATCTTGAACTTCCACGCGTGGAAGTTGGTTCCGTCGAACTTGTTGATGCGGCTTGGCGTGGAGGTGTCCATGGCGAAGGCGTAGTCGGAGTCTTGGGCAGAGAATGCGGGGCTTGGGCTCATAACCTAAAGAAAAGGTCAAAGGCTTGAGTGGTTGAGTGCAAAATGCAAAGTAAATATATTAAGGTCCTTAGTTCGCAAACCTATTGCTACCTCTAAGCCAATCATTACTTCTAGCCAATCATAGTTCAAGAACCTTCTAGACGCTTGTGACGTCATCTACTGACGTCATCTACTGACGTCATCTACTGATGTCACACTATGACGTCATTACCGGTATATACTGGTACATACTGGTAGTCTCTTGGTCAGGTCGAGCCGCTTCCTTGCCAACAATCTCCAGATCAAGTACGACGTTTTTGTAGCTTTTGGGCAAACTACGAATCAAACAAATAGCTACGTCCTCGTCCTCCATCTTAGCACTGATGCTGCTGACCTTGGCCCTGATGTTGAGAACTTCATTGCAATGATGCAAGACGTTGTCGCCTTCCACGATTTTCATACTAAAGAGATGCCTCTTGAGGTAGATTCAGCCATCCTTCTAGAATCCGGCATTCGTCAAGACGCGCTCACGCAACCGAAGCTTTTTCTGGGGATTTATTATTAAGCAAGACGCGTATCCAACGGCCTGCGCAATGTATGAGCTTGTCGCAGTCGTAAGGTGCATAAATGCACCAACTGCTTCGCGAAACGGAGCATTCACCTTGGCTGCTGCATTACTTGGAAGCAGCCGGGAACTCACATCAACTAGACTGACTACAACTTTGCACTCGACCATGCCAAAGTGCTTAAGAAAATCGTCCACATAGCGTCGCTAACACATCGTTAAGCTGCCGTCTGGATATTGATTAGCCCAATGCCGAGAACAAATGCACATTTGCCACTGTTCGTCATCTCGAAGCGATTCTTAGGATCATTCTTAGTCGATTCTTAGGATCATTCTTAGTCGATTCTTAGGATTATTCTTATTTCGTGTGACCATTTCAGGCAAGCTCTCAGTATTTAGCATATCGTCCACAGACCAGCACAAGTATGCAATGTCCGTCCAATATCTTGAGATATAGACATGGATCGAATGCTGATACTCGATAGCCTATCGAGCATAAGAACTTATCAAACGTTTCATTTCTCGCGCGACGCTTGCTCAAGTCCGTAATAAAATGGCTTGACTAGTTATAAACAGTTATAATTATTATCAAGCTGGACTTCTTCGGGGACCTCGCAATAAAATTGTTCCTTCATGATCTCATACAGGAATGCAGTAACCACATCAAGCTGGTCGAGAGGCCACTTGAAATATTTGGCAATTGCGACAACCATTTGCAGAGTCATGTACTTGACAGCCGGCGAAAAGGTATCGGTGTAATCAATGCCATACTTCTGCTTGAAACCCTTCCCACGAGGCGAGCCTTGTACCTCTCAATTAATTCATCCTCTCTGCGCTTGATCTTGAACACCCATTTAGTACCGATGGCACATTGGTCATGCGACAGCTCGGCAGCACGTAACACACCACGAAGGTGCGGACTTGAGTTTCATATGAAATTTCTTTTCGCCAGTGAACTTGCTGTGGTCTATTCGCACCTTTTTGGAACGTCTTCGTTTCTGTTAACTTGGTTGATCCTTCAATGGCATTAGCACTTGCACGCTAAAATAGAAGAGAAGCAGGTTTGTCATCTGGATTATCATTTTTACATCATCTCTCATGCGAGTCAATCGGCGCACTTGCTTCTTCAAGAACCATTTTCTGTCGAACGGCGCGTGATTTTCTTGGTAAGTTTTTATTTTCACTTGAGCGACTTTTTCGCTTTTCTGTCGGCTTGTACTCCGTATCTGGAGCGGAATAGGGATCGATATCAAATCCAAAAAGTTCAATTCATCGATATCTTCGTCCAAGCTTGTCGACAGAAACCCGAACACTGACTCGTCGAAACTAATATCGCAACTTATTGTTGTCAAGGATGCGCCTCGACATGCACAAGACTAACCGGTAAAGTACCGGCGGATCATCGACACGCACGACAGCGACATCTGCATGCGACAGCACAACAGATGGTTCCGCGAACGTTCGAAGATCTTCTTCAAGATGCGCAAATGATCATGTTCAAGATGGGACCTCCACGTGGTAGAAGCTAATTGGCTAGAATGGATGAAGCCGGTAAGTAAATCCAGTAGAGAATCCAGTAGGCTTAGAGGTAGCAAACGGTTTGCGAACTAAGGACCTTTAATATATTTACTTTGCATTTTGCCAACTAGTGCTCACTTGACCTTAACATTACTTATAACCATTCGTCTTGCAACAACGTTGTAGAATCGATGAGCCTTCGAGGCCTCATTGTAACATAGGCAAATCCCGACGCGAGTCTTAGGATCCCACTTAAGACGCTTTTTCCTTGGACTCAGAATGTACATCCGGCAGCAAAATACACACATGTGTTTTACACTTGGTTTTTTTTACGAATCGACGGGCGTCACCAAAAGTTGAGCATAAGACTCCCTATGAGATTGATTCCTGAACAATCTCATAGGGAGTCTTATGCTCAACTTTTGGTGACGCCCGTCGATTCGTGATGTAGATGGCTGTCATGGCTGCCTCAGCTTAAAAGCACTTGTCTAGCTTGGCGTGATGCAGCATACTGCGGCCAATTGTAACAATCCTTTGAATAGCACGCTCTGCCGTCCCATTAGTCTGCTGGACGTATAGAACTGCTGTTTACTGCTCGATACCTACAGCTTCGTAGAAAGACTTGATCAAACTTGTCGCGAACTCCCGAGCTCCATCGTGCCTCACAAATTTGACCTTCTTAAAAAATGTGTTTTAATCTTCATGATGAAGGTCCTGATGTTACCCTTACTGTCTGATTTTGCTCGCATGCAAAATTCCATCATGCATCCAGTAGCTACATCAACAATAAGTAGCAAATACCTGCTATTCCAAGCGACTTTTGCTCTATGGGACCACAAAAGTCGAGATAAAGCAGCTCGAAGGTGTCATAATGACGCTTGTCGCGGTTGCTAGGGAACGTCTTTATGCCCGTTGCCACATTTGCAGATCGTTGAGCCGTACGAAGCCAGTAGAGACCATCAACAAGATCCACCGTTGCCGCTTCTTGATACGGGTCCTTCCCCGAAACGCGCATTTCGCACCATCAAACTCCACTTATACGTGCCATGCTTAATGATTTGGGGCACCGAAAATAAGTTCTTGCTCATGTCTGGGACGTATAAAGCGTTCCTGATTTCAGTATGGCTCGTATTTTTATCAGTCAGTATGACTTCTTCCACGATAGTGCCAACACCCTTGAAAGCCGCCATATTATTGTCGGCTACTGACACGCCACCTTCATGACGCTCAATTAGATTGGCGAATTTTGCCTTGTCGTTGCGTATGTGGGGCGTTGCGCCACTGTCGACCGCCCACATCCCGGACATGTTCTCATCCAAACACTTTTAGATTTGTCAGCACAGGTTTTCTTCCAGTCCAAACTTGGTACGGTGACTTATCCATGACAATTCCTCGAGTTGGGCAACGATTTCGAAGAAAAGCAGTGGTCATAACTGCTTCACCCCAATATGTCTTCGGCAGTCCAGCATGCTCGATCATACATCTTGCGCATTCCACCAGCGTCCTGTTCATGCGCTCAGCCACTCCGTTAAGCTGTGGGGTATAAGGCGGTGTGAACTTTTGCTCGATACCTCGCCGCTTACAGAACTTGGCCATTTCACCTGAAGTGTACTCGCCACCATTATCGCAGCGAAGAGCTTTAACGACGTTGCCAGTCTGAGTTTCAGCAAACGCAACAAACTCAGCAAATTTGTCAGCAACTTCTGACTTGTTCTTCAGCAGAAATACTGTGGTATAGTGCGAGTACTTGTCCGTGAAAGTGACAAAGTACCGCTTGCCGCTAAAAGTCGTTGACTGCATAGGTCCGCACACATCGCTGTGAATAACTTCCAACATTTCCTTTGCACGATGAGGCAACTTTGGCATAAAACTCACTCGCGTTTGTTTGCCTCGTGCACAACTATCGCACAGCTCCCACTGCTTGACCGACGCAAGATCAATGCCAACACCATAGTTTCTTTTGACGATAGTGTTAAGACCACTATATCCAATGTGCCCAAGTCGAAGGTGCCAGAGGTACGAGTTGGTGTCCCCATGACATCCCGACGAGCTTGTCACATTGGCTTCGTCAGTATTGACAGGCGTCATGCATAACTTGAATAGCCCTTTGCCCTCTCGAGCTCCAAGCTTCCACTGCATTCCTTTGGCCTTGACAAAACAGCCATCGCTTTCAAACGTGACTGGTCCAACATCCTTTGTAAAGCGTCCAACGGAGAAAAGGTTGCGCATTAACTTCGGTATGTGCCATACCCCGCGAAGCTTACCCTTTTTAATTCCTTGAGGCGTCTTCATAGACATTACAATGTCACCAGTCCCGATCGCCTGAACAACACCGTCGTCAGCCAGACGAACATCCACCGGAGAAATATCCTTGTAGTTCATCATAAATTCTTTCGAAAAAGTCATGTGCTGCGTAGCACCCGAGTCGACCAGCCATACGCAACTCGAATTCGAGGTTCCTGAATTACCACCAGCTGAAAATAGAAAATCGCCAGAGTCGTCTTCACTCTGCGCGATGTTTGGACGCTGTGCTGGTCGTCGCCGATCCGCATTGTCACGAATTCGCACCGGGCACTTGGCGATCCAATGCCCGTGCTCTCCACAATAATGGCACGCACTGCCAGCCTTAGCAGGCGGTTGACGTCCCTTGCGCCGTCCGTTGTCCGTAGTCATAAACGCTTGTCCTTGCCCGTGCGCGGCTCCATCGACGCCGCCACCTTGTTCCTTGCGTTTCATATCTTCATGCATAAGCCGAGACGTCACGAGCTCCCACGACAACGAGTCGGATCTTGACTCCAACGCCGTAATCAGGAACGCGTATGACTCGCTAAGACTTGCAAGAAGCGTGATAACCAGATCATCCTCGCTGACCGGAGCGCCGACTGCGTCCAGCTGTTCCGCCAATGTCTTGATCTTGTTGATGTGCTGAAGCACGTCATCACCTTCGTCCATCATCGTCGTGAAAAAGCGTCGACGTAAGAAGAGCTTGTTCGCCAAACTCTTCTTCTCGAAATGCCCTTCAAGACGCGACCATGCATCATGCGCGCCGTTTGCCGATCGAACCAAAGGNAAGTTCAAGAAGTGTGATTCCGATCACTGTGTTTACATGAAACGAGATGATCAAGACATGATCTTCGTTGCGCTCTACGTCGATGACCTGATTCTGGCAAGCAGTACCAGCAAGATGCTTCAAGAAACCAAGGAAGCGCTGAATCGCCGATTCGAAATGACAGATATGGGTCAGCTCAAGTATTTTCTTGGAATTGAAATTGATCAAGATTTCAAGACTGAAACACTGACGATGCGGCAGACGAAGTTTGCAAGTGACATTCTGACCAAGTTTAACATGGAAAATAGCAAGCCTGTCAGGACGCCTCAGGATCCAGGTCTCAAGCTGACTAAGTCCATGTGTGAAGGTGGATGCGAGCACAGCAAGACTATGGTCGGTGTGCCGTATAGAAATGCTGTGGGCTGTCTAATGTACCTTATGGTCGGGTCGGCACACGCCCGGATCTCGCTGCAGCAGTTGGAGTGCTTAGCCAATTCGCGGCAGACCCATGTCCGACACATTGGCAAGCTTTAAAAAGGGTCTTCAGGTATATTCAAGGCACAAGGACGCACGGCATCAGGTTTCAAGCATCAAGTCAGGATGGGCTGCAAGGATTTTCAGATGCGGACTGGGCCGGAGACACGATGTCGCGAAGAAGTACAAGCGGCTACGCCTTTATGCTGAGCGGCGGATGTGTAAGCTGGAAGAGCAAGAAACAACGCACGGTGGCACTGTCGTCAACGGAAGCCGAGTACATGGCGCTCTCAGAAGCGACACAGGAGGCAGTGTGGCTTAAGACTTTTCTGATCGAGCTTAGTGAGTCATGTGCTTGATGCGGTGAAGATGTATGGTGTAATCAATGCCATTGTTCTGGTTGAAATCCTTTCCTACGAGGCGAGGCTTATACCTCTCTATTACTTCGTCCTCTCTGCGGTTGATGTTGGACACCCATTTAGTACCGATGGCACATTGGTCATGCGACAGCTCGGCAGCACGTAACACACCACGAAGGTGCGGACTTGAGTTTCATATGAAATTTCTTTTTGCCAGTGAACTTGCTGTGGTCTATTCGCACCTTTTTGGAACGTCTTCGTTTCTGTTGACTTGGTTGATCCTTCAATGGCATTAGCACTTGCACGCTAAAATAGAAGAGGAGCAGGTTTGTCATCTGGATTATCATTTTTTCATCATCTGCTCATACGAGTGTATCGGCGCACTTGCTTCTTCAAGAACCATTTTCTGTCAAACGGCGCGTGATTTTCTTGGTAAGTTTTTATTTTCACTTGAGCGACTTTTTCGCTTTTCTGTCGGCTTGTACTCCGTATCTGGAGCAGAATAGGGATCGATATCAAATCCAAAAAGTTTCAATTCATCGATATCTTCGTCCAAGCTTGTCGACAGAAACCCGAACATTGACTCGTCGAAACTTAATATCGCAACTTATAACCATTCGTCTTGCAACAACGTTGTAGAATCGATGAGCCTTCGAGGCCTCATTGTAACATAGGCAAATCCCGACGCGAGTCTTAGGATCCCACTTAAGTCGCTTTTTCCTTGGACTCAGAATGTACATCCGGCAGCAAAATACACGCATGTGTTTTACACTTGGGTTCGATTCCTGAACAATCTCATAGGGAGTCTTATGCTCAACTTTTGGTGACGCCCGTCGATTCGTGATGTAGATGGCTGTCATGGCTGCCTCAGCTTAAAAGCACTTGTCTAGCTTGGCGTGATGCAGCATACTGCGACCAATTGTAACAATCCTTCGAATAGCACGCTCTGCCGTCCCATTAGTCTGCTGGACGTATAGAACTGCTGTTTACTGCTCGATACCTACAGCTTCGTAGAAAGACTTGATCAAACTTGTCGCGAACTCCCGAGCTCCATCGTGCCTCACAAATTTGACCTTCTTAAAAAATGTGTTTTAATCTTCATGATGAAGGTCCTGATGTTACCCTTACTGTCTGATTTTGCTCGCATGCAAAATTCCATCATGCATCCAGTAGCTACATCAACAATAAGTAGCAAATACCTGCTATTCCAAGCGACTTTTGCTCTATGGGACCACAAAAGTCGAGATAAAGCAGCTCGAAGGTGTCATAATGACGCTTGTCGCGGTTGCTAGGGAACGTCTTTGTGCCCGTTGCCACATTTGCAGATCGTTGAGCCGTACGAAGCCAGTAGAGACCATCAACAAGATCCACCGTTGCCGCTTCTTGATACGAGTCCTTCCCCGAAACGCGCATTTCGCACCATCAAACTCCACTTAAACGTGCCATGCTTAATGATTTGGGGCACCGAAAATAAGTTCTTGCTCATGTCTGGGACGTATAAAGCGTTCCTGATTTCAGTATGGCTCGTATTTTTATCAGTTAGTATGACTTCTTCCACGATAGTGCCAACACCCTTGAAAGCCGCCATATTATTGTCGGCTACTGACACGCCACCTTCATGACGCTCAATTAGATTGGCGAATTTTGCCTTGTCGTTGCGTATGTGGGGCGTTGCGCCACTGTCGACCGCCCACATCCCGGACATGTTCTTGCCCGTCGTCATTCCACACTTAAGCAAAACAGCAAACGCCATCCAGTCGTTGTTGCAGGCATCATCGTGGTTTCTTCACTGAAAATTGTTGGCCCCGCGTCCTCGGCCGTTTCCGCCGCGTCTTGGCTTTCGATTCATATCTTTTTGCTTGGTCTAGCACTTAACAATATAGTGCCCCAACTTTCCGTAGTACGTGCACTAATGAAATTCACGGTCGGTGTTGAAGCTTTTGCAGAACTCGGCAGACTTCACCGCCACCACTTTCTCGGCCTGCCGCTTGATGTGCTTATTCGTAAGCACCTTTACAGCATCTTGCAAACACAACTCGGCATTTCTCATGTCCAGATCGAGTACGATGTTTTCGCAGCTTTTGGGCAAACTACGAAGCAAACAAATAGCTACGTCCTCGTCCTCTATCTTAGCACTGATGCTGCTGACCTTGGCCCAGATGTTGAGAACTTCATTGCAATGATGCAAGACGTTGTCGCCTTCCGCCATCTCCATACTAAAGAGTTGTCTCTTGAGGTAGATTCAGCCATCCTTCTACAATCCGGCATACGTCAAGACGCGCCCACGCAACCCAAGCTTTTTCTGGAGATTTATCATTAAGCAAGACAGGTATCCAACGGCGTGCGCAATATATGAACTTGTCGCAGTCGTAAGGTGCATAAATGCACCAACTGCTTCGCGAAACGGAGCATTCACCTTGGCTGCTGCATTACTTGGAAGCAGCCGGGAACTCACATCAACTAGACTGACTACAACTTTGCACTCGACCATGCCAAAGTGCTTAAGAATATCGTCCACATAGCGTCGCTAACACATCGTTAAGCTGCCGTCTGGATATTGATTAGCCCAATGCCGAGAACAAATGCACATTTGCCACTGTTCGTCATCTCGAAGCGATTCTTAGGATCATTCTTAGTCGATTCTTAGGATCATTCTTAGTCGATTCTTAGGATTATTCTTATTTCGTGTGACCATTTCAGGCAAGCTCTCAGTAATTAGCATATCGTCCACAGACCAGCACAAGTATGCAATGTCCGTCCAAAATCTTGAGATATAGACACGGATCGAATGCTGATACTCGATAGCCAATCGAGCATAAGAACTTATCAAACGTTTCATTTCTCGCGCGACGCTTGCTTGAGTCCGTAAATGGCTTGACTAGTTATAATCAGTTAAAATTATTATCAAGCTGGACTTCTTCGGG
The DNA here is from genome assembly GCF_004359215.1 of Bremia lactucae. Classification (NCBI taxonomy): domain Eukaryota; phylum Oomycota; class Peronosporomycetes; order Peronosporales; family Peronosporaceae; genus Bremia; species Bremia lactucae. The sequence continues at coordinate 3,811,708 of NC_090621.1, read as the reverse complement.
GACCTCGCAATAAAATTGTTCCTTCATGATCTCATACAGGAATGCAGTAACCACATCAAGCTGGTCGAGAGGCCACTTGAAATATTTGGCAATTGCGACAACCATTTGCAGAGTCATGTACTTGACAGCCGGCGAAAAGGTATCGGTGTAATCAATGCCATACTTCTGCTTGAAACCCTTTCCCACGAGGCGAGCCTTGTGCTTCTCGATTGATTTATCCTCTCTGCGCTTGATCTTGAACACCCATTTAGTACCGATGGCACATTGGTCATGTGACAGCTCGGCAGCACGTAACACACCACGAAGGTGCGGACTTGAGTTTCATATGAAATTTCTTTTCGCCAGTGAACTTGCTGTGGTCTATTCGCCGCTTTTGGAACGTCTTCGTTTCTGTTAACTTGGTTGATCCTTCAATGGCATTAGCACTTGCACGCTAAAATAGAAGAGAAGCAGGTTTGTCATCTGGATTATCATTTTTTCATCATCTGTCATGCGAGTCAATCGGCGCACTTGCTTCTTCAAGAACCATTTTCTGTCGAACGGCGTGATTTTCTTGGTAGGTTTTTGTTTTCACTTGAGCGACTTTTTCGCTTTTCTGTCGGCTTGTACTCCGTATCTGGAGCAGAATAGGGATCGATATCAAATCCAAAAAGTTCAATTCATCGATATCTTCGTCCAAGCTTGTCGACAGAAACCCGAACACTGACTCGTCGAAACTAATATCGCAACTTATTGTTGTCAAGGATGCGCCTCGACATGCACAAGACTAACCGGTAAAGTACCGGCGGATCATCGACACGCACGACAGCGACATCTGCATGCGACAGCACAACAGATGGTTCCGCGAACGTTCGAAGATCTTCTTCAAGATGCGCAAATGATCATGTTCAAGATGGGACCTCCACGTGGTAGAAGCTAATTGGCTAGAATGGATGAAGCCGGTAAGTAAATCCAGTAGAGAATCCAGTAGGCTTAGAGGTAGCAAACGGTTTGCGAACTAAGAACCTTTAATATGTTTACTTTGCATTTTGCCAACTAGTGCTCACTTGACCTTTACATTAGGTTATGAGCCCAAGACCCGCAGACTCTGCCGCCCACGCCCCCGCCCCTGCCTTCGCCTTAGCCATGGACACTGCTGTGACCACGACCGCCCGCATCAACAAGTTCGACGGATCGAACTTCCACTTGTGGAAATTCAAGATGCAGATGGTGCTGGAGGAGCGGGACCTATGGGACGTGGTAAGCGGGGAGGTCAAGCCTGAGCACCTGTTGAACCCGTTGGACCAAGCGACTTACAAGCGTAAGTCCCGCAAGGCCATGGCGATAATCTGTCTTGCGATGGAGGACTCGCAGCTACCTTTGGTTCGATCGGCAAACGGCGCGCATGATGCATGGTCGCGTCTTGAAGGGCATTTCGAGAAGAAGAGTTTGGCGAACAAGCTCTTCTTACGTCGACGCTTTTTCACGACGATGATGAACGAAGGTGATGACGTGCTTCAGCACATCAACAAGATCAAGACATTGGCGGAACAGCTGGACGCAGTCGGCGCTCCGGTCAGCGAGGATGATCTGGTTATCACGCTTCTTGCAAGTCTTAGCGAGTCATACGCGTTCCTGATTACGGCGTTGGAGTCAAGATCCGACTCGTTGTCGTGGGAGCTCGTGACGTCTCGGCTTATGCATGAAGATATGAAACGCAAGGAACAAGGTGGCGGCGTCGATGGAGCCGCGCACGGGCAAGGACAAGCGTTTATGACTACGGACAACGGACGGCGCAAGGGACGTCAACCGCCTGCTAAGGCTGGCAGTGCGTGCCATTATTGTGGAGAGCACGGGCATTGGATCGCCAAGTGTCCAGTGTGACTCCGCAAGAATGCGCAGCGACAGAGGTCACAAACAGCAAATATCGTGCAAGTAGAAGACAACTCGGTGATTTTCCGTTCTCGGTTGGTGGTGATCCAAGTGCTACCAAGTCGGAATGTGTGTGGTTGGTTGACTCAGGACCGACGCAACACATGACGTACTCGAAATAGTACATGAAGAATTGCAAGACTATCTCTTCAACAAATGTGCATCTCGCTGACGACGGTGTGGTCCAACCGGTGGGAATGGGCGACATAGTGATGTCGATGAAAGCTTTCGGAAAGTTGTTTTCGGTTGGCCGCTTCACAAATGATGTTGGGCCAGATACGCTGGAGCGCGATGGTTGTTTTGTGGAAACAAAAGATCTTCGCTGGAAGCTTGGAGCGCGTGAAGGCAAAGAATTGTTCAAGCTTTGCATGACGCCTATTCTGATGGACGAGACCAATACAACAAGATCGATGGTATACCATGGGGACACCACGTCGTACCTCTGGAATCTTCGACTTGGTCACATTGGTCATGGCGGTCTTGATGCTATTGTGAAGAGAAATTATGGTGTTGGCATTAACATTGCATCAGTGAAGCAGTGGGAGGTGTATGATGGATGCTCACTCGGTTAGCAAACGCGAGTGAGCTATGCCAAGTCATCACCCAATCGTGCGATGCAAGTTCTGGAAGTCGTTCACAGTGATATTGTGGTCCCATGTAGACGCCGACGTTCAGCGGGAAGCGCTATTTTGTCACTTTATCGACGACAAATCACATTTTTGCAAGGTGTACTTGTTTGTTGTGTATGCTGAAACACGAACGGGCAAGCGGGTAAAGACCATTCGCAATGACAATGGCGGCGAGTATAATTCGCGTGATAAGGCCAAGTTTTGCAGTGATCGAGGAATCATGCAAATATTCACGCCGCCTACCACTCCTCAGTTGACGGGGTCGCCGAGCGGATGAATCGAACGTTGGTAGAGTGTGCGCGTTGCATGAAAAAACACGCTGGACTGTCCAAAGAGTACTGGGGCGAAGCTGTCATGACAGCTACGTTTCTCCGCAGTAGATGTCCAACACGTGCTGTCAGCCATGACAAATTGCCACACCAAGTTTGGACAGGCAAGACACCATTGCTGGCTAACCTGAAGGTGTTTGGTTGTCACGCGTATGTGATGGTGCCAAAGGAAAAGCGTGCCTAATTTGATTCTCGGCAGTACGCTGCCGGTATCTTGGATATTCGGATCATGAGAAAGCGTATCGATTCGAGGAGCTGGACAGTCGCCGCATACTGGTAAGTCGGGATGCTCCGTTCATAAAAACATTTTCGACACTGGAAGACGCAACTACTTTCAGCAGGACGTTGTCATTGAAGATGAAGAGGCGGCGGATGATGAATCGCCGCAGGAACAAGAAGAAGATACTGCGCAAGATGCGGAAATGGAGTCCAGCAGTAAGAGACACCAACGGACACAGTCGTTGGAGAAAGCAACATACACTCTAAGCGCCAAGCAATCCGCGAATTACAAAAGACGTCAAGGTCTTGATGAGATGTTAGCAGCAGCTCAAGATGCAACACATTACGAAGCTGCATACGTCATGGATTCAGTGGGAGATATGCCGACTACGTTTAAGTCGGCTATGGAATCCAGTGACGCAGTGAAATGGAAGGAAGCGTGCGATTCGGAGTATGACTCGCTACAGAAAAATGATACATGTAACATTGTACCATTGCCAAAGGGGCGCACTGCAGATGGGTGTTCTGAGTCAAGGAGACTCCAGATGGCAAAGTTGAGCGGTATAAGGCACGTCTACTGTGTAGCGGAGCTACATCGCTCCTAAAGTTAGAGGAAGACCTTCAGACTCAAAGAGTCTCTTAGTTTTATTGTACCGATGAGTTTAACAACTCAGGGAGTCGTACAAGCTATTAAAGCTTAAGGAATCCTGTTCAAGGGATTTAGGGGTACGTAGAACCAAGTGGCAACCAGTGCCCAAGAGGACATACCTTAGAAAGGCTTCTATCTCTTACAGATTAATGCGCAAGCCTTAGAAGGCACTTAACGCTTTTAAGATCAAAAGGGGAACTGCACTTTATATATTTATTTAAATCTTAAATTCTTACTCTAGCTAATTAAATAGATTTTGGCCGCCAGATTTATATCTGGCGGAGTCCACATTTGTTACCCATAATAAATGGGATTTAAGCAACTAACTATTTTAAAATTAGATAAAAGGGATTGAACCCATAAAATAAATGTACAACAACAACGGTTCTCCAACCGATGTGTGCCCGTATTACATAGTGGCTAAGGGATTCCCACAGAAGTATGGAGTCGATTACGAAGAAACCTATGCGCCGGTGGCAAAATTTACGTCGATTCGAATTGTTCTGAGTTTGGCTGCCAAGTATACGCTGAAGTTGCATCAGATGGATATCAAGACAGCGTTCCTAAATGGTGGATTAGATGAAGATATCTACATGGTGCAGCCAGATGGATATGTCGATGCTGGTCGTCCAGATTACGTGTGCAAGCTAAAAAGGTCACTATACGGGTTGAAGCAATCACCCCGTATGTGGAATCAGACCATCGATGACTTCATGATCAAGATGGGTTTCGTCAAGTGTGAATCAGATCACTGCGTGTACGTTAAGCGAGACGACAGCGACATATTCTTTGTTGTTTTGTATGCTGACGATCTGATCATCGCAAGTAGCAACGACGAGTTCTCACGTCAACGAACCGTGCGTTGAGTGACCGATTCGAGATGACGGATGTCGGTGAGCTGAAGTATTTTCTTGGTGTGGAAATCAACATTGATCATGCAGCTGGTCATGTGACGATGCGGCAAACCAAGTTTCTCAAGTCTGTTTTAACCAAGTTTGGTATGCATGACAGCAAGCCCGTGAAGACGCCTCAAGATCCTGGACTTAGACTGACCAAGAACATGTGTGAAGGCGGCTGCAATCATGAGGAAACAATGAAGAACGTACCCTACCGGAGTGCCATTGGAGGTATCATATACTTGATGGTTGCGACTCGTCCGGACCTTGCTGTTGCAGTGGGAGCATTGAGTCAATTTGCGGCTGATCCCTGTCCAATACATTGGCAGGCTATAAGCGTGTGTTGCGGTATCTTCAAGCTACACCGACGCATGGGCTTGATTTCTCACGTGATGGTATCGCTAAACTGCAAGGATACTCAGACGCAGATTGGGCTGTTGATGTGGAGACGCGACGAAGTACAAGTGGATACGCTTTCGTGATGAATAACGGGTGTAATAGCTGGAGGAGCAAGAAGCAGCGCACGGTGGCGTTGTCATCGACGGAGGCAGAGTACATGGCGCTGACGGAAGCAGTACAAGAAGCAATTTGGCTCAAGACATTTTTATGCGAGCTTGGTGAGATGAAGAGCAACAAAGCTGTCAAGGTGTATGAAGACAATCAGGTGCGATTGCGTTGGCCAAGAATCCGGAGTTTCACAAGAGAACCAAGGACATCGGCATGAGCTATCACTTTGTGCGAGAAAGGGTTGAAGACGGCCAAGTGGTGCTGCAATGCTGCTTGACAAAGGCAATGAAAGCAGACATGATGACCAAGCCGATTCCTGCTATACAGTTTGAACACCTTCGATGTATGCTGGGAGTGATAGCACCAAGTGTCGAGTCGAGTGGGAGTGTTGGCGAGGAAGCGACTCGACCTGACCAAGTGACTACCAGTATGTACCAGTATATACCGGTATGACGTCAGTAGATGACGTCATCCGCTTCTAGAAGGTTCTATGAACTATAATTGGCTAGAAGTGATGATTGGCTTAGAGGTAGCAATAGGCTTGCGAATTAAGGACCTTAAAAACATTCAGTTTGCATTTTGCTAAACTTCGCTCACTTGACCGTTTCATAACACTCGTAGACAATCTACGCCTGAGTCTTTACAAGACTAAACCCTCACGAAAATTGAAGAGGGCCCAGAACTGTCAGAAGCGCAACGCGCCGCTTATGACAAGCTCAAAAACTTATTTGGGTCCTGCATGCAAGGCTTGAAGTCTTCATGCGATACGAAACCTCCCTGATCGGTCAGGTACAGGACCACTTAGCGGCATCTATGCCAACCCGGTATATCGCTGTACCTGACTCAGAGCCGATGGCTCGACCTCTAACTGTTAATGTGAAGACATTTGAGGGAAAAAAGGGAAAAAAGGGGAAAAATCTCCCTTTTTTAATTAAGCAGATGGAAATGTACATTGATTCCGCCTTGTTCTTAACAGAACAGCAAAAGGTGGCTATGGCCATTTCCAAACTTAGAGGTAGAGCCATGGAGTGGGCACTATCGTGCAGCACGTCCATAAACGACGCTTTTCCCTCATGGGATTCGCTGAGACAGCAAATGACCAGCATGTTTGCACCGCCTGATCAGGCTTTTCGCATGCGAGCACAGCTTTTAGCAACTTGACAGGGTAAAAGAACCCTAGGTGACTTTGTCCAGGAGTTAAGAACTCTCATTGCATCTATGCATCAAGACCCGGTGCGAGAAGCAATTGTAGTAATTATCTTTATGGGGGTCTCAATGAGGGCGTTGCCCGAACGGAATTATTCCGATCTCATCCTGCTACTTTCAAAGAGGCAGTTGCCATAGCGCTACGCGCTGAGTTCGACTTTAAGCCTGCTCGCGTTAGCACGCCTGTTTACCGAACAAGCTCTTCGAGCACATGGCTTCCGTCTATTAGAGCGAAACCCATGGATTTAAGCCTCGTTGAGGAAGGAGAAGAGGCGCTTCATGCTGTGCAACAGTATAAGACCATCCGTAGATGTTATATGTGCTGAAGTATGAAACATTTACGTCCGGCCCACCCCCTACAAAATTCGCATAAAGCTCGAAAGAGCTCCAACTCCGACCTATACCAGAGATCTGGTACGGTGCGGGAAAACGTCGATACCCAGTGAATGCGGGGCTACTAAGGAAGACCTAGGCTCTGTTAAACCTGCTGAAAGGCGTGAGGAAGAAGGGAGCGAAGCGAGGAGTCTGCGCGAAGAGGCGAAGACACTTATGTCGGAGAAGGAATACATGGAAGTGATTGATTTGTTGGGACTTACAATTCTACTTCCGTAACCCCTCATTTCTACATGGCCTAATTCACTATACTATAGTATACTAAGAACTATGCTAAAATGCGGTTCGGATTGGACCGGTTCGGGTTGTGTACGTCACCTGAAACCCAGAACCCTCAATACGCCCCCTCAATGCGAACTCGCATGAAGACCAAGCGTCACAGTCATATCCTTGTGGCGCGGTCCGGGCAGTCCCTTTGTCATTATGTCTGCGAACATGTTCGACGTCTCACAGTATTCAAGGTGCACTTCGCCACACTTGACTGCGTCACGGATGTGATGATACTTGATGTCGATGTGCTTGGCTCGACCATGATTTACCGGATTCTTTGTCATCTTTATGCACGATTGGTTATCCTCGAAGATAACAAGCTCTGGTCCTGAATCATTAGCTAGACGGTGAATTCACTTGCCTTCCTGAATTGCCAGACTTAGCGCGATGTATTCTGCCTCACTCGTCGTCAGCGATACGCTTGACTGCTTCTTGCTCCCCCAGCTTATGGGACAACGAGAAGCATAAACGCGAATTCCGAAGTCGGCTTGCGATCAACATGGTCACCGGCCCAGTCCGCATCAGAATACCCACAAAAGTCAACCTTGTCGCTTGGTTGATAGCGGATTAAATGTGACTTCGCCCCTTGTAAGTAGCGAAAAATACGCTTCACTGCGATCTAATGATCCTGCTGTGGGTTCTCCATAAAACGCGACACATAGCCTACAGTATATGCAATGTCTGGACGCGTTGCAGTCATCAGGTGCATTAAAGCACCTACTGCTTTTCGAAACTGTGCATCCATGTTGGTTGCATCCTTGCTTGGGAGAAGTCGAGAGCTTAAATCAACCGGGCTGACGGGGGCCATGCACTTGCTCATGCCGAAACGCTTGAGAATGTCATTGACATAGCGTGGTTGACGCATGGTGATACTACGATCAGGTCCGTCCACCAATTCGATGCACAACACAAATGTACACTTGCCGCTGTCGGTCATCTCGAAGTCGATCTTCGTGCGCGCAATGAGTTTCGCTGAGCTTTCTGTCACCAGGACGTCATCCACGTAAATCAGAAGAAGTACACAAAGACCATACACAACTTTGATGTATAGACATGGGTCGAATGCCGATGCTTGAAATCCAATTGAGCGCACAAATTCATCGAAAGTCTCGTTCCAAACTCGTGAAGCTTGCTTGAGACCGTAGATTGCTTGAGACCGTAGATTGCCTTTACCAATTTCAAGCAGTCAAAGTCACCATCCATCTCAACACCTCTTAGAATGACAGAATACTTGTTCTTTCATGACACCATACACGAACGCTGTAACTACGTCCAGTTGGTCAAGTGGCCAGTCGAAGTACTTTGTGATTGCAATAACCATGCGTAAAGTCACGTACCTGACCACCGGTGAGAAAGTTTCCGTGTAGTTGATGCCGTATTGCTGCTTGAATCCTTTAGCGACGAGACGAGCCTTGAATTTGTCGATCGATCCATCTGCCTTGCGCTTAATTTAAACACCCACTTGGTGCCGATTGCGCGCTGGTTGTTTGGTAACTTGGCAGCACGAGAAACACCACGTTTTTGCATCGACTCGAGTTCTGCTTGAGTGGCCTTACGCCAATGCACTTGGCTTGGTCCACTGATAGCATCTTGGAAAGTTGCAGGCTCATCTAGATCGCTTGCTTCCACTGCATTGGCACTCGCACGCCAGAATGCAGGGGTTGGGAATTCTTCGTCGTGATCACTGGTGATGCCTTCTTTCTCCTCTTCATCGCTATATCTTGGTGCGTTCGGGCGCTTGATCTGCTCTTCTGATGACGATCATGCATGTTGTCCGGCGCACTTGCTTTTTCCAAACCAGCTTGGCGATGAGCCGTACGAGCAACATTGTTGTTCGGACGAATTTTGCGCTTGCCTGTTTGCTTGTTGTGGACATGGCGCACTTCACCTTCGTTGATCTCGAGAAGATCTAAGTCCATTATCGCATCTTCGATTATTTCGCTTGACTTTTCCATCGAAAATTCAAACGTTGCTTCATCAACGTTGATATCACGCATTATTACTATTTGTCCGGCCTCGATGCCTTGAGACTTCTTCATACCCCATGAATATGCTGATTCGAGCTTTGGGATCCCACTTGAGACGTTTCTCCCTTGGGGTCAGAATGTATGCCTGACATCCAAAAACACGCATGTGTTTGACGCTTGGCTTGGACCCGCACACAATCTCGCATGGCGTCATATCGGGAATCTTGGGCGATGGCAGGCGATTCTTCACGTAGATTGCCAATATCGCTGCTTCAACCCAGAAACACTTGTCCAGCTTGGCGTGATGTAGCATACTACGCCCGATTGTCACGATGGTCCGGATGGCGCGTTCTGCAGTCCCATTTGTCTGATGTGCGTATGGGACCGTGATTTGCTGCTCAATGCCTTCATCTTCATAGAACTTCTTAATCGAGTTGGTAGCAAATTCTCGAGCTCCATAATGGCGAAATAACTTGACTTTCTTGCCATACTGAACTGGATCTTGATAATGTAGTTCTTGATGAGGTTCTCGCTCTCAGACTTGACATACAAGCAGAAACCTTTCATGCACCCACTTGGTTCATCCACAATTATTAGCAAGTATCGGCTGCCCCGATCGAAACGTCTTCCATGGGACCACATATATCGAAGTGGAGAAGCTCGCATGTGTTGTAGCGACGTTTATCACGATTACTTGGGAATGGTTTTTGGACCATTTTTCCTTGCTGATATCCGCGGCATACGCGTGATGCATTCGTTTCGGCAGGCATCTTTGCGTGCTTGATCATCCCCCTGGTTATCATCTTACAAAGAACTTCATGTGGTGAATGACCCATACGCGCATGAAGATCGATGACACGAATGTTGGTCGCCATGTTTGCTGACCGTTGAGGTGCCCGAAGCCAATAGAGTCCATCAACGAGATCCGCCGTAAACACCACTTGCTTGGTTTTCTTCCGCGCAATATGCATGTTATCGCCGTCAAACACTACTTAAAAATTGCCACTTTTGTTAATCTTCGGCACCGAAAGCAGATTCTTGTTCATTTTCGGCACGAACAGTGCATCCGTGGTCTCGATGTTGCATTCGTTGCCATTGGGTAGGACCACTCGCTCGATGATGGTTCCCACACCCTTAATTGCAGCCTTGCTGCCGTCAGCCACTGAAAGCTCGCCTTCATGACGCTCAATTAGATTGGCGAATTTTGCCTTGTCGTTGCGTATGTGGGGCGTTGCGCCACTGTCGACCGCCCACATCCCGGACATGTTCTTGCCCGTCGTCATTCCACACATAAGCAAAAGAGCAAACGCCATCCAGTCGTTTCTGCAGGCATCATCGTACTTGGGTTCGACTCCTGAACATTCTCATAGGGAGTCTTATGCTTAACCTTTGGTGACGGCCGTCGATTCTTGACGTAGATGGCTGTCATGGCTGCCTCAGCTTAAAAGCACTTGTCTAGCTTGGCGTGATGCAGTATACTGCCACCAATTGTAACAAACCTTGGAATAGCACGCTCTGCCATCCCATTAGTCTGCTGGACGTATGGAACTGCTGTTTACTGCTCGATACCTACAGCTTCGTAGAAAGACTTGATCAAACTTGTCGCGAACTCCCGAGCTCCATCGTGCCTCACAAATTTGACCTTCTTGAAAAAATGTGTTTTAATCTTCATGATGTAGGTCCTGATGTAACCCTTACTGTCTGATTTTGCTCGCATGCAAAATTCCATCATGCATCCAGTAGCTACATCAACAATAAGTAGCAAATACCTGCTATTCCAAGCGACTTTTGCTCCATGGGACCACAAAAGTCGAGATAAAGCAGCTCGAAGGTGTCATAATGACGCTTGTCGCGGTTGCTAGAGAACGTCTTTGTGCCCGTTGCCACATTTGCAGATCGTTGAGCCGTACAAAGCCAGTAGAGACCATCAACAAGATCCACCGTTGCCGCTTCTTGATACGAGTTTTTCCCCGAAACGCGCATTTTGCACCATCAAACTCCACTTTAACTTGCCATGCTTATTGATTTAAGGCACCGAAAATAAGTTCTTGCTCATGTCTGGGACGTATAAAGCGTTCCTGATTTCAGTATGGCTCGTATTTTTATCAGTTAGTATGACTTCTTCCACGATAGTGCCAACACCCTTGAAAGCCGCCATATTATCGTCGGCTACTGACACGCCACCTTCATGACGCTCAATTAGATTGGCGAATTTTGCCTTGTCGTTGCGTATGTGGGGCGTTGCGCCACTGTCGACCGCCCACATCCCGGACATGTTCTTGCCCGTCGTCATTCCACACTTAAGCAAAACAGCAAACGCCATCCAGTCGTTGTTGCAGGCATCATCGTGGTTTCTTCACTGAAAATTGTTGGCCCCGCGTCCTCGGCCGTTTCCGCCGCATCTTGGCCCTCAATTCTCATCATTTTGCTTGGTCCAGCACTTATCAATATAGTGCCCCAATTTTCCGTACTACGTGCACTAATGAAATTCACGGTCGGTGTTGAAGCTTTTGCAGAACTCGGCAGACTTCACCGCCACCACTTTCTCGGCCTGCCGCTTGATGTGCTTATTCGTAAGCACCTTTACAGCATCTTGCAAACACAACTCGGCATTTCTCATGTCCAGATCGAGTACGATGTTTTCGCAGCTTTTGGGCAAACTACGAAGCAAACAAATAGCTACGTCCTCGTCCTCTATCTTAGCACTGATGCTGCTGACCTTGGCCCAGATGTTGAGAACTTCATTGCAATGATGCAAGACGTTGTCGCCTTCCGCCATCTCCATACTTAAGAGTTGTCTCTTGAGGTAGATTCAGCCATCCTTCTACAATCCGGCATACGTCAAGACGCGCCCACGCAACCCAAGCTTTTTCTGGAAATTTATCATTAAGCAAGACAGGTATCCAACGGCGTGCGCAATATATGAGCTTGTCGCAGTCGTAAGGTGCATAAATGCACCAACTGCTTCGCGAAACGGAGCATTCACCTTGGCTGCTGCATTACTTGATAGCAGCCGGGAACTCACATCAACTAGACTGACTACAACTTTGCACTCGACCATGCCAAAGTGCTTAAGAATATCGTTCACATAGCGTCGCTAACACATCGTTAAGCTGCCGTCTGGATATTGATCAGCTCGATGCCGAGAACAAATGCACATTTGCCACTATTCGTCATGTCGAAGCGATTCTTAGGATCATTCTTAGTCGATTCTCAGGGTCATTCTTCGTACGTGTGACCATTTCAGGCAAGCTCTCAGTAATTAGCATATCGTCCACAAAGACCAGCACAAGTATGCAATGTCCGTCCAAAATCTTGAGATATAGACACGGGCCGAATGCTGATACTCGAAAGCCAATCGAGCATATATACTTATCAAACGTTTCATTTCTCGCGCGACGCTTGCTTGAGTCCGTAAATGGCTTTGACTAGTTATAATCAGTTAAAATTATTGTCAAGCTGGACTTCTTCGGGGACCTCGCAATAAAATTGTTCCTTCATGATCTCATACAGGAATGCAGTAACCACATCAAGCTCGTCGAGGTGCCACTTGAAATATTTGGCAATTGCGATTACCATTCGCAGTGTCATGTACTTGACAGCCAGCAAAAAAGTATCGGTGTTCTTAATGCCGTACTTCTGCTTGAAACCCTTTCCCACGAGGCGAGCCTTGCACCTCTCAATTAATTCATCCTCTCTGCGCTTGATCTTGAACACCCATTTAGTACCGATGGCACATTGGTCATGTGACAGCTCGGCAGCACGAAACACACCACGAAGGTGCGGACTTGAGTTTCATATGAAATTTCTTTTCGCCAGTAAACTTGCTATGGTCTATTCGCCGCTTTTTAGAACGTCTTCGTTTTTGTTAACTTGGTTAATCCTTAATGGCATTAGCACTTGCACGCTAAAATAGAAGAGAAGCAGGTTTGTCATCTGGATTATCATTTTTTCATCGTCTCTCATGCGAGTCAATCGGCGCACTTGCTTCTTCAAGAACCATTTTCTGTCGAACGGCGCGTGATTTTCTTGGTAAGTTTTTATTTTCACTTGAGCGACTTTTTCGCTTTTCTGTCGGCTTGTACTCCGTATCTGGAGCAGAATAGGGATCGATATCAAATCCAAAAAGTTCAATTCATCGATATCTTCGTCCAAGCTTGTCGACAGAAACCCGAACACTGACTCGTCGAAACTAATATCGCAACTTATAACCATTCGTCTTGCAACAATGTTGTAGAATCGATGAGCCTTCGAGGCCTCATTGTAACATAGGCAAATCCCGACGCTAGTCTTAAGATCCCACTTGGCACTATCATCTACGGAAGCTGAATACATGGCATTGTCAGAGGCTACCCAAGAAGCAATATGGCTCAAGGCGATTCTGTATATGTTGGGCGAGATATCGTCGGATACCGCTGTCAAGATTTTTGAAGATACCCAAAGCTCGATTGCACTGGCAAAGAATCCGCAGTACGACAAGCGGACCAAGCACATCGACGTTAGATGTAATTTTGTACGCGAAAAGAATGTAGACGGTCAAGTGATTCTTGAGTATATTTCTACTCTCGACATGCTGGCCGACATCATGACCAAGCCAATTTCCGCGGCACAGTTTTGCGCACTCCGTGGCAAGCTCGGAATACAAGGTGAAAGAGCTGTCGAGTCGAGTGGGAGTGTTGTCAAGGACGCTGAAAAGCGACGTCTCGAGCAGCAAAAGGATCATCAGTGGATACCGGTTTATACCGGTAGGTATCCGTAATGACGTCATTCGATGACGTCAGAAGCTTCTAGAAGGTTCCGGAAGCGCTGATTGGCTAGAAGTAATGGTTGGCTTAGAGGGAGCAATAGGTTTGCGAGCTAAGTCCTTAAATATATTTACTTTGCATTTTCCTAACTAGTGCTCTTGACCAATTCATTTAAGTCAAGCGTGGCGAAGTGTACCTCGAGTGCTGTGAAACGTCGAACATGTTGGCAGACATAATGACGAAGGGACTACCCTGACCGCGCCACAAGGACATGACGGCGGCTCTCGGTATTAAAGCGAGTTCGCATTGAGGAGGCGTATGGAGGGTTCTGGGTTTCAGATAAAGTCCACAGCCCAAACCGGTCCAATCCGAACCGCCGTTTGGCATAGCATTTACTTATACTATTGTGTAGCAATGAGAATATGTAGTAATGAGTGTTATGAAAGTAAAGTGTGAGCCCCAATAAATGAATCACTTCCAAATATTTCTTTTCCGACTCATGTGTCTTCGCCTCATCGAGCAGATTCTTCGCTTCGCTCCCTTTCTCCTTCGCTCTCTAGATCTTCAGACTTCAACAGGCTATGAGCCCAACGACCACGACTATTGCCCGAGATGTTTCGACGAAAATTACTATCGACAAGTTCAACGATGACAAGTTTGCCACGTCGAACCGCTACATGCGTGGTGTGCTCCTCACCAAGTCGGTGTGGCACCTGGTCAACCGTGAGGTGACTTCGTCGTTTGCGGACACCCGTGCTAGCGACAAATATGTCAAGTCCAGCAATATTGCGTTTGGCCTTATGCTTCTCCGCATGGACACGAACTTCATCACGAAGCAGACGACTTTGAAGAAGCCTGGGTTGCCTGAACGCGCATTAAGAATTTGTACGACAGATCGCAGAAGGCTGGACGCATCATCTTGAAGCGCCTGCTATTCAGCACGCAGATGGCGGAAGGCGACAACGTATTGCATCACTGTGGTCCTCAACACAAGCGCCAAGCTTAGTAGTATTAACGCCAAAATGGAGGATGAGGGCGTTGCAATCTGTCTACAGCGCAGCCTACCCGAAAAGCTAAGAGAACGTCGTGCTTGATCTGTAGAAGAGCAGTGCAGAGCTAAGGATCCAAGATGTTGTGAAGGTGCTGACAAGCGAGCACATCAAGCGACAAGGTAAAAGGAACGATTGCTCCGGTGAAGACTGAAGATGCGGCAAAAGCGTTCAACGCCGAGCGAAAATCTCGCCAGTGCACATATTGTGACAAGTTGGGGCACGCGGTAGAGCGATGCTGGACCAAGCAATTGAAGGACATGCGAGGGACTCGACGCGGCGAACAGAATCGTGGATGCCATGCCAGCAACGTGCAGTGGCAGCACAATGAAGATTACGACTACGATCGGGTCGCATTTGGGTTTCACTGAAATGCTAGGTATCCACAGGAAAGGATATTTTAATCAGACTCCACAGCGCTCGGCCAATTCAGCAACGTCTAATCACAGCATTGATCTTCATGTGAGATCGGGTCAAGCTCCATCGACGTTCTACAAAAAATGATTGCAAGCCGCATGATTAAGGACGCTGACATACCAACGACTTCGTTTCTACCGAGCGTGTGTCCGGATGTCAAGAGGGAAATATGGTCCAAAAACATTTCTAAGCAACAGCGATAAGTGTCGCTCCCTCGTTCGAGCTACTACACTTTCATAGTTGTGGCCCAATTAAGGTGGAAGCAAATATTTGCTGTTGATCGTGATGAAGCCAGCGATTGTATGAAGGGCTTTTTTGCGATCCAAGTCGGACAGCGAGGACTTCATCACGGCATATATATGGAAGATTCAGACGCAATTCAACAAAAAGGAAAAGTTTGTGCGGCATGATGGAGCTCGTGAATTTGCGACCAATTCGCTCAAGATTTTCTACAAGGATGAGGGCACCGAGCAACAGGTCATAGTCCCACACGCGCACCAGACCATTGGGACGGCTAAACGCGCCATACGAACGATTGTGACGATTTGACGCAGTATGCAACATCGCGCTAAGCTGGACAAGTGCTTTTGGGGCGAAGCTGCCATGGCTCCAAGTTACGTCAAGAACCCTCTTCAATCGCCCAAGATTAAATGCATTACTCTATTCGGTATGGTTTACAAGTCCGAGCCAAGTATCCAGCATATGCGCATCTTCGGCTGTCGAGCGCATGTCTTTACTCCAAAAGAAAAACGGCTCAAGTGGGACCCGAAGTCTCGAGTTGGTGTCTACAAGGGCTCTGAAGAAGTCTCTAAGGCGTAATGAGGCTATGACATACACGCGCAGAAAGAGGTTATCAGTCGAGATGTAACTTTTGACGAGTTAGCTTTTGGTGATTAACGGGCAAACTTGTGACGACATTGAAAAGGCTAATCTTAAATTTCAACTGCGGTTGATCCGCCGTCGATATATCCAGTCGAGTCCTCATCAGCCGAAAAAGATGTTGCCAAAAGGCGTACACAAACCGAGGACCTCGATCACTCACGGAAGACTCCGGAAGTCCATGATGTCGAAAACATTGTCAATGAACAGCTGTGCCGCCTGCGGTGCCGTAATGCTACGGCAAACCGCCACTAGTCGCACCATCTTGCTGAGGCGACACAAAATACCATAATGCCTGTATGGCCATGCCTATTTACCGGAAAGTTGAAATTGAAGTCCATGCTCACTGAGTACTCAAGGTCGCTGGTACAGGCAAAGTCTGCAGCGGCGCTGCCTAACACGGCAAATTCTTCACTCGTTGACAAGTCTCGCACGTCTTCACATAAGGCCGGACCCACTTGTACATGTGGGACCACCAGAAGTCATGTGCCACAGACGTGTACGTCTTTTCGCGCCCCAAATTTTCACTAATCGGCGTATCATGTGCCTCATAGAGGATTCGGTGACGTAAGTCTTCGTCGCTAGGGACGGCCACGCGTGTTTCATTCCCGGATGTAGCAACGTTACCGGTAAGTACTGGTAATGGTGTGCCGGTACGCTAATCCGATAGATGTTGTCAGAAGGTGCTTTTTTACGGCGGTTGTCACGGCTGGTATCACGTCATTAGGATGACGTCATTGGAAGCTTCGAGAAGGTTCAAGAACTTCTTAGATAATGATTGGCATAGAGGTAGTAATAGAGATTACAAACTAAGGACCATGATAAACTTACTTTGCGATTTGCATCTTACGCCAAACTGAGCAGAATCCAGAATGATGTAAGCTTGGCCGCAGGCGAAACGTTTCTTCACAGTCGATGCCGAACTTTTGTGCGAAGTTTCTGGCCACTAGACGCGCCTTGTACCACTCCACTTTAACATCTTGATTTTCTTTGACGCAAAAATCCTATTGTTTGCCGATTGACTTGCGTCCTTTTGTATCGACACAAGCTTCCAAGTCTTTTTCTTTTGAAGCAATTTCATTTCCGAGTTGCATGCTTGTTGCCACTTGGCTGCATCGCCAGATTCCATCGCCGACTTGAACGTGGTCGGCATTTCTCCCCCTGAATTCACATCGTGGGTAGCCTCAATAATCTTGTGCCGTAGCAGACATTTCTTTCAAACGATTATCATCGATTGTATCGCTTTGGCGTTGGAATCTCGATGCCTTTTTGAGCGATTGACCTCTCTGGTGCCGATTGCTACCAGACTTTGTTTCTTCGCTCTGCTCACATTCTTCATTCTCGTGATCAGTAGCTTCAAGCTGTGAGGAGTCGTCATCAGCCAATTCATCATCATCATAACGACGATCTCGCTGTTCTGGCGGATGCATCTCCCACTCAAACATGTCTTCCAAAAATTTCGCGTCGCGACTCACAAGTTTCAATCTCTTCGAAATGATACGCTTTTTCATGCTCCAAGCAACAACAAAAAACGACAGCGTACCGATCGAGGGTCAAACTCGCAACGCATATTCTTGGGAACTGTCACAAACGCATGACAGCCAAAATCTGAAGGTTTTTGGTTGCCATGAATTTGTGACAGTTTCTAACACTGGTTTCTCCCCGGTCCAAATCTGACGTGGTGACTATCCCACGACAGCGATTGCGAAAGAAAGTTTTTGTCATGAGAGCTTCGCCGCACAATATGTTTTCGGCAATCTAGCGTGCTCAAGCATTCGTCGTGCGCATTCCACTAGTGTGCGATTCATGCGTTCAGCAACACCATAGTAAGTATGGCGGGAACTTTTGCTCGATACCACGCCGCTTACAAAACTTGGCCAATTTGCCCGAAGTGCAATTCACCAACGTTGTCACAACGAAGAGTTTTGACATCTCCGCCGGTCTGAGTCTTAGTGAACGCAATATACTTGGCGAACTTGTCTAAGACCTTCGACTTGCTTCGTAAGAATATCACGGTGGTAAAGTGCGAGTACTCATCTGTAAATGTGATGAAGTACCGCTTACCGCAAAAAGTCGCTGACTGCATAAGACCGTACATATCACTATAAATGATTTCTAGCAGCTTCTTTGCATGATTAGGCGACTTTTGCATGAAGCTCACTCGCTCTATTTGCAAAGTGCGCAACCATTGCACAGCTTCCACTGTTAAGCTGACACAAGATCAATGCCAATGCCATAGCTCTTCTTGACTATGGTGTCTAGACCATGACCAATATGCTAAAGTCAAGAGTTCCAGAGGTACGATGTCGTGTACCCACAGCATTCCGACGAGCTTTTCACATAGCCTTTGTCAGTGTCGATGGGGGTCATGCATATTATAAATAGCTCTTTACCCTCACGAGATTCAAGCTTCAAATGCAATTGTTTTGCTTTAGCAAAGGATCCGTCGCTTTCAAAAATGACTGGACACACGTCCTTCGTAAAGCGTCCAACGGAGAAGAGGTTGCGCGATAATTTTGGTACATGCCATATTCCTCGAAGCACCCCCTTCTTGGTTTCATATCGAGTCATCATTGACATTAAGTCCTTATCGCCGAACAACACCGTCTTCAGCTAAGCGAATATCCACCGGAGAAATGTCCTTGTAATTCTTCATTAACTTTTTCGAGTACGTCATGTGCTGCGTCGGACCCAGTCAATTATCCATGCGCAACTTGAGATGGAGTCGTAAAATGTAAGCCAATCAAATAAGATAGTCGCTAGTGTCGTCTTCACTCTGCAAGACGTTTGCACGCTGTGGCGGCTGCCGCTCTGTGTTCTCACGAATTTGCACGGAAAACTTGGCTATCCAATGCTCATGCTTTTTACAGTAGTGGCAGACACTGCTGGCATTGACCGGCGCTTGGCGTCCCTTACGCCGTCCGTTGCCATAAACGCTTGTATTCCCCCTGCGTTGCTCAATCGGCACCGCCGCCTTATTGCATTCGGTGCCTTAAATTAACAAGCACGGCAAGATTCAAGGGGTGTTTAATGGTGCCGAAATATGTGTTTCTATAAGGACTCGAATTAAGTAGAGGCAACGGCGGATCTTGTTGATGGTCATTACTGGCTTTTTACGGCTCAACGATCTGCAAATGTGGCAACGGGCACAAAGACGTTCCCTAGCAACCGTGACAAGCGTCACTATGACACCTTCGAGCTGCTTTATCTCGACTTTTGCGGTCCCATGGAGCAAGAGTCACTTGGGGGTAAAAGGTATTTGCTACTTATTGTTGATGTAGCCAGTGGATGCATGATGGGATTTTGCATGCAAGCAAAATCAGACAGTAAGGGTTACATCAGGACCTACATCATGCAGATTAAGACGCATATTCTAAAAAAGTCAATCAAATTTATGGCGATGAAGCTCGGGAGTTCGCGACAAGCTCGATCAAGTCTTTCTACGAAGCCGTATGTATCGAGCAGCCAATAACAGTTCCATACGCCCACCAGACTAATGGGACGGCAGAGCGAGCTATTCAAAGGATTGTTATCATTGGTCGCACATGCTGCGTCACGCCAAGCTAGACAAGTGCTTCTGGGCTGAGGCAGCCATGACAGCCATCTACATCACGAATCGACGGGCGTCACCAAAGGTTGAGCATAAGACTCCCTATGAGATTGTTCAGGAGTCGAAGCCGAGTGTAAAACACATGCGTGTATTTTGCTGCCGGATGTACATTCTGAGTCCAAGGAAAAGCGACTTAAGTGGGAACCTAAGACTCGCGTCGGGATTTGCCTATGTTACAATAAGGCCTCGAAGGCTCATCGATTCTACAACATTGTTGCAAGACGAATGGTTATAAGTTGCGATATAAGTTTCGACGAGTCAATGTTCGGGTTTCTGTCGACAAGCTGTGGACGAAGATATCGGTGAATTGAGCTTTTTGGATTTGATATCGATCCCTATTCTGCTCCAGATACGGAGTACAAGCCGACAGAAAAGCGAAAAAGTCGCTCAAGTGAAAATAAAAACTTACCAAGAAAATCACGCGCCGTTCGACACAAAATGGTTCTTGAAGAAGCAAGTGCGCCGATTGACTCGCATGAGAGATGATGAAAAAATGATAATCCAGATGACAAACCTGCTTCTCTTCTATTTTAGCGTGCAAGTGCTAATGCCATTGAAGGATCAACCGAGTTAACAGAAACGAAGACGTTCCAAAAAGCGGCGAATAGACCACAGCAAGTTTACTGGCGAAAAGAAATTTCATATGAAACTCAAGTCCGCACCTTCGTGGTGTGTTACGTGCTGCCGAGCTGTCACATGACCAATGTGCCATCGGTACTAAATGGGTGTTCAAGATCAAGCGCAGAGAGGATGAATTAATTGAGAGGTACAAGGCTCGCCTCGTGGGAAAGGGTTTCAAGCAGAAGTACGGCATTGATTACACCGATACCTTTTCGCCGGCTGTCAAGTACATGACACTGCGAATGGTAATCGCAATTGCCAAATATTTCAAGTGGCCTCTCGACCAGCTTGATGTGGTTACTGCATTCCTGTATGAGATCATGAAGGAACAATTTTATTGCGAGGTCCCCGAAGAAGTCCAGCTTGACAATAATTTTAACTGTTTATAACTAGTCAAGGCATTTACGGACTCAAGCAAGCGTCGCGCGAGAAATGAAACGTTTGATAAGTTTATATGCTCGATTGGCTTTCGAGTATCAGCATTCGATCCGTGTCTATATCTCAAGATTTTGGACGGACATTGCATACTTGTGCTGGTCTTTGTGGACGATATGCTAATTACTGAGAGCTTGCCTGAAATGGTCACACGAAATAAGAATAATCCTAAGAATCGACTAAGAATGATCCTAAGAATCGCTTCGAGATGACGAACAGTGGCAAATGTGCATTTGTTCTCGGCATCGAGCTGATCAATATCCAGACGGCAGCTTAACGATGTGTTAGCGACGCTATGTGGACGATATTCTAAAGCACTTTGGCATGGTCGAGTGCAAAGTTGTAGTCAGTCTAGTTGATGTGAGTTCCCGGCTGCTATCAAGTAATGCAGCAGCCAAGGTGAATGCTCCGTTTCGCGAAGCAGTTGGTGCATTTATGCACCTTACGACTGCGACAAGCTCATATATTGCGCACGCCGTTGGATACCTGTCTTGCTTAATGATAAATCCCCAGAAAAAGCTTGGGTTGCGCGGGCGCGTCTTGACGTATGCCGGATTGTAGAAGGATGGCTGAATCTACCTCAAGAGACAACTCTTTAGTATGGAGATGGCGGAAGGCGACAACGTCTTGCATCATTGCAATGAAGTTCTCAACATCTGGGCCAAGGTCAGCAGCATCAGTGCTAAGATAGAGGACGAGGACGTAGCTATTTGTTTGCTTCGTAGTTTGCCCAAAAGCTGCGAAAACATCGTACTCGATCTGGACATGAGAAATGCCGAGTTGTGTTTGCAAGATGCTGTAAAGGTGCTTACGAATAAGCACATCAAGCGGCAGGCCGAGAAAGTGGTGGCGGTGAAGTCTGCCGAGTTCTGCAAAAGCTTCAACACCGACCGTGAATTTCATTAGTGCACGTACTACGGAAAATTGGGGCACTATATTGATAAGTGCTAGACCAAGCAAAAAGATATGAATTGAAAGCCAAGACGCGGCGGAAACGGCCGAGGACGCGGGGCCAACAATTTTCAGTGAAGAAACCACGATGATGCCTGCAACAACGACTGGATGGCGTTTGCTGTTTTGCTTAAGTGTGGAATGACGACGGGCAAGAACATGTCCGGGATGTGGGCGGTCGACAGTGGCGCAACGCCCCACATACGCAACGACAAGGCAAAATTCGCCAATCTAATTGAGCGTCATGAAGGTGGCGTGTCAGTAGCCGACGATAATATGGCGGCTTTCAAGGGTGTTGGCACTATTGTGGAAGAAGCCATACTAACTGATAAAAATACGAGCCATACTAACATCAGGAACGCTTTATACGTCCCAGACATGAGCAAGAACTTATTTTCGGTGCCTTAAATCAATAAGCATGGCAAGTTTAAGTGGAGTTTGATGGTGCGAAATGCGCGTTTCGGGGAAGGACTCGTATCAAGTAGCGGCAACGGCGGATCTTGTTGATGGTCATTACTGGCTTCTTAAGGCTCAACGATCTGCAAATGTGGCAACGGGCACAAAGCCGTTCCATAGCAACCGTGACAAGCGTCATTATGACACCTTCAAGCTGCTGTATCTTAACATTTGTGGTCCCATGAAGCAAGAGTCGCTTGGGGTTGAAGGTATTTGCTACTTATTGTTGATGTAGCTAGTGGATGCATGATGGAATTTTGCATGCGAGCAAAATCATACAGTAAGGGTTACATCAGGACCTACATCATGAAGATTAAAGCACATTTTTTCAAGAAGGTCAAATTTGTGAGGCACGATGGAGCTCGGGAGTCCGCGACAAGTTCAATCAAGTATTTTTACGAAGCTATAGGTATCGAGCAGCAAACAATCTTTCCATACGCCTAGCAGACTAATGAGACGGTAGAGCGTGCTATTCGAATGATTGTTACAATTAATCGCAGTATGCTGCATCACGCCAAGCAAGACAAGTGCTTTTAAGCTGAGGCAGCCAAGACAGCCATCTACATCACGAATCGACGGCCGTCACCAAAGGTTGAGCATAAGACTCCCTATGAGATTGTTCAGGAATCGAACCCAAGTGTAAAACACATGCGTGTATTTTGCTGCCGGATGTACATTCTGAGTCCAAGGAAAAAGCGACTTAAGTGGGATCCTAAGACTCGCGTCGGGATTTGCCTATGTTACAATGAGGCCTCGAAGGCTCATCGATTCTACAACATTGTTGCAAGACGAATGGTTATAAGTTGCGATATAAGTTTCGACGAGTCAATGTTCGGGTTTCTGTCGACAAGCTTGGACGAAGATATCGATGAATTAAACTTTTTGGATTTGATATCGATCCCTATTCTGCTCCAGATACGGAGTACAAGCCGACAGAAAAGCGAAAAAGTCGCTCAAGTGAAAATAAAAACTTACCAAGAAAATCACGCGCCGTTCGACAGAAAATGGTTCTTGAAGAAGCAAGTGCGCCGATTGACTCTCGCATGACAGATGATGAAAAAATGATAATCCAGATGACAAACCTGCTTCTCTTCTATTTTAGCGTGCAAGTGCTAATGCCATTGAAGGATCAACCGAGTTAACAAAAACGAAGACGTTCCAAAAAGCGGCGAATAGACCACAGCAAGTTCATTGGCGAAAAATAATTTCATATGAAACTCAAGTCCTCACCTTCGTGGTGTGTTACGTGCTGCCGAGCTGTCACATGACCAATGTGCCATCGGTACTAAATGGGTGTTCAAGATCAAGCGCAGAGAGGATGAATTAATTGAGATGTACAAGGCTCGCCTCGTGGGAAAGGGTTTCAAGCAGAAGTACGGCATTAAGAACACCGATACTTTTTCGCTGGCTGTCAAGTACATGACACTGCGAATGGTAATCGCAATTGCCAAATATTTCAAGTGGCCTCTCAAACAGATTGATGTGGTTACTGCATTCCTGTATGAGATCATGAAGGAACAATTTTATTGCGAGGTCCCCGAAGAAGTCCAGCTTGACAATAATTTTAACTGTTTATAAGTCAAGCCATTTTTTTACGGACTCGAGCAAGCGTCGCGCGAGAAATAAAAAGTTTGATAAGTTTATATGCTCGATTGGCTTTCGAGTATCAGCATTCGATTCGTGTCTTTATCTCAAGATTTTGGACGGACATTGCATACTTGTGCTGGTCTTTGTGGACGATATGCTAATTACTGAGAGCTTGCCTGAAATAGTCGCACAAAATAAGAATGATTATAAGAATCGACTAAGAATGATCCTAAGAATCGCTTCGAGATGACGAACAGTGGCAAATGTGCATTTGTTCTCGGCATTGGGCTAATCAATATCCAGACGGCAGCTTAACGATGTGTTAGCGACGCTATGGGGACGATATTCTAAAGCAATTTGGCATGGTCGAGTGCAAAGTTGTAGTCAGTCTAGTTGGTGTGAGTTCCCGGCTGCTTTCAAGTAGTGCAGCAGCCAAGGTGAATGCTCCGTTTCGCGAAGCAGTTGGTGCATTATGCACCTTTTGACTTCGAGAAGCTTATACGTTGCGCATGCTGTTGGATACGTGTCTTGCTTTATGGAAAATCCCCAGAAAAAGGTTGGGTTTCGTGGGCGCGTCTTGACGTACGCCAGATTGTAGAAGGATGGCTGAATCTACCTCAAGAGGCAACTCTTTAGTATGGAGATGACGGAAGGCGACAACGTCTTGCATCATTGCAATGAAGTTCTCAACATCTGGGCCAAGGTCAGCAGCATCAGTGCTAAGATAGAGGACGAGGACGTAGCTATTTGTTTGCTTCGTAGTTTGCCCCAAAGCTGCGAAAACGTCGTACTCAATCTGGACATGAGAAATAGCGAGTTGTGTTTGCAAGATGCTGTAAAGGTGCTTCTGATTTGGGGCACCGAAAATAAGTTCTTGCTCATGTCTGGGACGTATAAAGCGTTCCTGATTTCAGTATGGCTCGTAGTTTCATCAGGAAGTATGACTTCTTCCACGATAGTGCCAACACCCTTGAAAACCGCCATATTATCGTCGACTACTGACACGCCACCTTCATCACGCTCAATTAGATTGGCGAATTTTGCCTTGTCGTTGCGTATGTGGGGCGTTGCCCCACTGTCGACCGCCCACATCCCGGACATGTTCTTGCCCGTCGTCATTCCACACATAAGCAAAAGAGCAAACGCCATCCAGTCGTTTCTGCAGGCATCATCGTACACTTGGGTTCGACTCCTGAAAATTCTCATAGGGAGTCTTATGCTTAACCTTTGGTGACGGCCGTCGATTCTTGACGTAGATGGCTGTCATGGCTGCCTCAGCTTAAAAGCACTTGTCTAGCTTGGCGTGATGCAGTATACTGCCACCAATTGTAACAAACCTTGGAATAGCACGCGCTGCCATCCCATTAGTCTGCTGGACGTATGGAACTGCTGTTTGCTGCTCGATACCTACAGCTTCGTAGAAAGACTTGATCAAACTTGTCGCGAACTCCCGAGCTCCATCGTGCCTCACAAATTTGACCTTCTCGAAAAAATGTGTTTTAATCTTCATGATGTAGGTCCTGATGTAACCCTTACTGTCTGATTTTGCTCGCATGCAAAATTCCATCATGCATCCAGTAGCTACATCAACAATAAGTAGCAAATACCTGCTATTCCAAGCGACTTTTGCTCCATGGGACCACAAAAGTCGAGATAAAGCAGCTCAAAGGTGTCATAATGACGCTTGTCGCGGTTGCTAGAGAACGTCTTTGTGCCCGTTGCCACATTTGCAGATCGTTGAGCCGTACGAAGCCAGTAGAGACCATCAACAAGATCCACCGTTGCCGCTTCTTGATACGAGGCCTTCCCCGAAACGCGCATTTCGCACCATCAAACTCCACTTAAAC
>NC_090621.1:3771359-3784192 GCF_004359215.1 Bremia lactucae | reverse complement strand
TACTGACGAAGCCAATGTGACAAGCTCGTCGGGATGTCATGGGGACACCAACTCGTACCTCTGGCACCTTCGACTTGGGCACATTGGATATAGTGGTCTTGACACTATCGTCAAAAGAAACTATGGTGTTGGCATTGATCTTGCGTCGATCAAGCAGTGGGAGCTGTGCGATAGTTGTGCACTAGGCAAACAAACGCGAGTGAGTTTTATGCCAAAGTCGCCTCATCGTGCAAAGAAAATGTTGGAAGTTATTCACAGCGATGTGTGCGGACCTATGCAGTCAACGACTTAAGCGACAAGCGGTACTTTGTCACTTTCACGGACGAGTGCTCGCACTTTACCACAGTATTTTTGCTGAAGAACAAGTCAGAAGTTGCTGACAAATTTGCTGAGTTTGTTGCGTTTGCTGAAACTCAGACTGGCAACGTCGTTAAAGCTCTTCGCTGCGATAATGGGGGCGAGTACACTTCAGGTGAAATGGCCAAGTTCTGTAAGCGGCGAGGTATCGAGCAAAAGTTCACACCGCCTTATACCCCACAGCTTAACGAGTGGCCGAGCGCATGAACAGGACGCTGATGGAATGCGCAAGATGTATGATCGAGCATGCTGGACTGCCAAAGACCTATTGGGGTGAAGCAGTAATGACCTCTGCTTTTCTTCGAAATCGTTGCCCAACTCGAGGAATTGTCATGGATATGTCACCGTACCAAGTTTAAACTGGAAGAAAACCTGTGCTGACAAATCTTAAAGTGTTTGGATGTCATGCCTTTGAAACGGTTCCCAAAGAAAAACGCAGCAAGTTTGACGCTCGGTCGGTACGCTGTCGGTTTCTAGGCTATTCTGAGCATGAGAAAGCGTATCGATTCGAAGAAGTGGAAAGTAATCGTGTGCTTGTCAGCCGCGATGCAAAATTTATGGAAGACACATTCGACAGTGGAAGGCGCGACCGTCGCAAGACTGAGGTCGTTGTTCAAGATGATAAAGAAGCAACAGATCAGGACCCCCCACAGCACGAACAAACGGACCATGAAGAGTCTGCGCAAGAAGAAGAGGTTGAGACTGGCAGTAAGCGACACCAAAGAGCGCAATCGCTCGAAAAAGCGACTGAAGTGCCAAGACCTAAACGAACAAATCGTTACCAGTCGCTTGAAGAAATGTCAGCCACAGCTCAAGACTTCGAGGCTGCGTATGTTGCGAATTCAGTGGGAGAAATGCCGACAACATTCAAGTCGGCGATGGAATCCAACAACGCAGCTAAGTGGAAGGAGGCGTGCAGCTTGGAAATGGATTCCCTGCAAAAGAATGAGACTTGGACGCTTGTGCCTCTGCCGAAAGGACGTAAGGCAATAAGCAATCGATGGGTGTTTCGCGTCAAGGAAAACCAAGATGGTGAAGTCGAGCGATACAAGGCGCGTCTAGTGGCGAAAGGTTTCGCCCAAAAGTTTGGCATCGACTATAAAGAAACGTTTGCGCCGGTGGCAAAGTTTACGTCGATTCGGATTCTGCTCAGTTTGGCTGCCAAGTACGGACTCACAATTCACCAAATGGTTGTGAAGACGGCGTTTCTTAATGGTCAACTGGACGAAGATATTTACATGGCACAGCCGGATGGCTTCAGTGATACAGCCAATCCAGATCACGTGTGCAAGCTACAACGGTCACTGTATGGGCTGAAACAGTCACCACGTATGTGGAACAAGACCATTGACGATTTCATGCTTGGACTCAAGTTCAAAAAGTGTGATTCCGATCACTGTGTTTACATGAAACGAGATGATCAAGACATGATCTTCGTTGCGCTCTACGTCGATGACCTGATTCTGGCAAGCAGTAACAGCAAAATGCTTCAAGCAAGCAAGGAAGCGCTGAATCGCCGATTCGAAATGACAGATATGGGTCAGCTCAAGTATTTTCTTGGAATTGAAATTGATCAAGATTTCAAGACTGAAACACTGACAATGCGGCAGACGAAGATTGCAAGTGACATTCTGACCAAGTTTAACATGGAAAATAGCAAGCCTGTCAGGACGCCTCAGGATCCAGGTCTCAAGCTGACTAAGTCCATGTGTGAAGGTGGATGCGAGCACAGCAAGACTATGGTCGGTGTGCCGTATAGAAATGCTGTTGGCTGCCTAATGTACCTTATGGTCGGCACACGCCCGGATCTCGCTGCAGCAGTTGGAGCGCTTAGCCAATTCACGGCAGACCCATGTCCGACACATTGGCAAGCTTTAAAAAGGGTCTTCAGGTATATTCAAGGCACAAGGACGCACGACCTCAGGTTTCAAGCATCAAGTCAGGATGGGCTGCAAGGATTTTCAGATGCGGACTGGGCCGGAGACACGATGTCGCGAAGAAGTACAAGCGGCTACGCCTTTATGTTGAGCGGCGGATGTGTAAGCTGGAAGAGCAAGAAACAACGCACGGTGGCACTGTCGTCAACGGAAGCCGAGTACATGGCGCTCTCAGAAGCGACACAGGAGGCAGTGTGGCTTAAGACTTTTCTGATCGAGCTTAGTGAGATGCATAAGAATGATGCGGTCAAGATCTACGAAGATAACCAAGGCTCAATTGCACTGGCCAAGAATCCACAGTTTCAAAGGAGAACCAAGCATATCGACATTCGCTATCACTTCGTACGCGAAAAGGTTGAAGATGGTCAAGTTGTCTTGGAATACATTTCGACGACCAACATGCTAGCGGACCTCATGACAAAGCCAATTCCTGCGACTCAGTTTTGTGTGCTTCGAAACAAGCTTGGTGTACAAGGACCAGAAGCTGCCGAGTCGAGTGGGAGTGTTGTCAAGGATGCGCCTCGACATGCACAAGACTAACCGGCAAAGTACCGGAGATCATCGACACGCACGACAGCGACATCTGCATGCGACAGCACAACAGATGGTTCCGCGAACGTTCGAAGATCTTCTTCAAGATGCGCAGATGATCATGTTCAAGATGGGACCTCCATATGGTAGAAGCTAATTGGCTAGAATGGATGAAGCCGGTAAGTAAATCCAGTAGAGAATCCAGTAGGCTTAGAGGTAGCAAACGGTTTGCGAACTAAGGACCTTTAATATATTTACTTTGCATTTTGCCAACTAGTGCTCACTTGACCTTACGTTAAAGCCGACAGAAAAGCGAAAAAGTCGCTCAAGTGAAAATAAAAACTTACTAAGTAAATCACGCGCCGTTCGACACAAAATGGTACGTGAAATAGCAAGTGCGCCGATTAACTCTCGCATGACAGATGATGATAAAATGATAATCCAGATTACAAGGCTGCTTCTCTTCTATTTTGGCGTGCAAGTGCTGATGCCATTGAAGGATCTGCCGGGTTAACAGAAACGAAGACGTTCCAAAAGCGGCGAATAGACCGCAGCAAGTTCACTGGCGAAAAGAAATTTCATATGAAACTCAAGTCCGCACCTTCGTGGTGTGTTACGTGCTGCCGAGCTGTCACATCGGTACTTAATGGGTGTTTAAGATCAAGTGCAGAGAGGATAAATCAATCGAGAAGTACAAGGCTCACCTCGTGGCAAAGGATTTCAAGCAGAAGGACGGCATTGATTACACCGATACCTTTTCGCCGGCTGTCAAGTACATGACTCCTGCGAATGATATCGCAATTGCCAAACATTTCAAGTGGCCTCTCGAACAGCTTGATGTGGTTACTGCATTCCTGTATGAGATTATGAAGGGACACTTTCATTGCGAGGTCCCCGAAGAAGTCCAGCTTGACATAATTTTAACTGTTTATAACTAGTCAAGGCCATTTACGGACTCAAGCAAGCGTCGCGCGAGAAATGAAACGTTTGATAAGTAAATATGCTCGATTGGCTTTCGAGTATCAGCATTCGGCCCGTGTCTATATCTCAAGATTTTGGACGGACATTGCATACTTGTGCTGGTCTTTGTGGACGATATGCTAATTACTGAGAGCTGCCTGAAATGGTCACACGAATTAAGTATAATCCTAAGAATCGACTAAAAATGATCCTAAGAATCGCTTCGACATGACGAATAGTGGCAAATGTGCATTTGTTCTCGGCATCGAGCTGATCAATATCTAGACGGCAGCTTAACGATGTGTTAGCGACGCTATGTGGACGATTTTCTAAAGCAATTTGGCATGGTCGAGTGCAAAGTTGTAGTCAGTCTAGTTGATGTGAGTTCCCGGCTGCTATCAAGTAATGCAGCAGCCAAGGTGAATGCTCCGTTTCGCGAAGCAGTTGGTGCATTTATGCACCTTACGACTGCGACAAGCTTATATATTGCGCACGCCGTTGGATACCTGTCTTGCTTGATGATAAATCCCCAGAAAAAGCTTGGGTTGCGCGGGCGCGTCTTGACGTATGCCGGATTGTAGAAGGATGGCTGAATCTACCTCAAGAGACAACTCTTTAGTATGGAGATGGCGGAAGGCGACAACGTCTTGCATCATTGCAAGGAAGTTCTCAACATCTGGGCCAAGGTTAGCAGCATCAGTGCTAAGATAGAGGACGAGGACGTAGCTATTTGTTTGCTTCGTAGTTTGCCCGAAAGCTACGAAAACTCTGTACTCGATCTGGACATGAGAAATGCCGAGTTGTGTTTGCAAGATGCTGTAAAGGTGCTTACGAATAAGCATATCAAGCGGCAGGCCGAGAAAGTGGTGGCGGTGAAGTCTGCCGAGTTCTGCAAAAGCTTCAACACCGACCGTGAATTTCATCAGTGCACGTAGTACGGAAAATTGGGGCACTATATTGACAAGTGCTAGACCAAGCAAAAAGATGAGAATCGAAAGCCAAGACGCGGCGGAAACGGCAGAGGACGCGGGGCCAACAATTTCCAGTGAAGAAACCACGATGATGTCTACGACAACGACTGGATGGCGTTTGCTGTTTCGCTTAAGTGTGGAATGACGACGGGCAAGAACATGTCCGGGATGTGGGCAGTCGACAGTGGCGCAACACACCACATATGCAACGACAAGGCAAAATTCGCCAATCTAATTGAGCGTCATGAAGGTGGCGTGTCAGTAGCCGACGATAATATGGCGGCTTTCAAGGGTGTTAGCACTATCGTGGAAGAAGTCATACTTCCTGATGAAACTACGAGCCATACTTAAGTCAGGTACGCTTTATACGTCCCAGACATGAGCAAGAACTTATTTTCGGTGCCCCAAATCAATAAGCATGGCAAGTTTAAGTGGAGTTTGATGGTGCTGAAATGCGCGTTTCGGGGAAAGACTCGTATCAAGTAGCGGCAACGGTGGATCTTGTTGATGCTCTCTACTGGCTTCGTACGGCTCAACGATCTGCAAATGTGGCAACGGGCACAAATACGTTCCATAGCAACTGTGACAAGCGTCATTATGACACCTTCGAGCTGCTGTATCTTGACATTTGTGGTCCCATGGAGCAAGAGTCGCTTTGGGTAGAAGGTATTTGCTACTTATTGTTGATGTAGCTAGTGGATGCATGATGGGATTTTGCATGCGAGCAAAATGAGACAGTAAAGGTTACATCAGGACCTACATCATGAAGATTAAAACACATTTTTTCAAGAAAGTCAAAAATTTTGTGAGGCACGATGGAGCTCGGGAGTTCGCGACAAGTTCGATCAAGTCTTTCTACGAAGCTGTAGGTATCGAGCAGTAAACAGCAGTTCCATACGTCCAGCAGACTAATGGGACGGCAGAGCGTGCTATTCGAAGGATTGTTACAATTGGTCGCAGTATGCTGCATCACGCCAAGATAGACAAGTGCTTCTGGGCTGAGGCAGCCATGACACCCATCTACATCAAGATTCGACGGCCGTCACCAAAAGTTGAGCATAAGACTCCCTAAGAGATTGTTCAGGAGTCGAAGCCGAGTGTAAAACACATGCGTGTATTTTGCTGCCGGATGTACATTCTGAGTCCAAGGGAAAAGCGACTTGAGTGGGATCCTAAGACTCGCGTCGGGATTTGCCTATATTACAATGAGACCTCGAAGGCATAAGATTCTATGACATCGTTGCAAGACAAATGGTTATAAGTCGCGATATTAATTCGACGAGTCAGTGTTCGGTTTTCTGTCGACAAGCTTGGACGAAGATATCGATGAATTAAACTTTTCAGATTTGATATCGATCCCTATTCTGCTCCAGATACGGAGTACAAGCCGACAGAAAAGCGAAAAAGTCGCTCAAGTGAAAATAAAAACTTGCCAAGAAAATCACGCGCCGTTCGACAGAAAATGGTTCTTGAAGAAGCAAGTGCCCCAATTGACTCGTATGAGAGATGATGAAAAAATGATAATCCAGATGACAAACCTGCTTCTCTTCTATTTTAGCGTGCAAGTGCTAATGCCATTGAAGGATCAACCGAGTTAACAGAAACGAAGACGTTCCAAAAAGGTGCGAATAGACCACAGCAAGTTCACTGGCGAAAAGAAATTTCATATGAAACTCAAGTCCGCACCTTCGTGGTGTGTTACGTGCTGCCGAGCTGTCGCATGACCAATGTGCCATCGGTACTAAATGGGTGTTCAAGATCAAGCGCAGAGAGGATGAATTAATTGAGAGGTACAAGGCTCGCCTCGTGGGAAAGGATTTCAAGCAGAAGTATGGCATTGATTACACCGATACCTTTTCGCCGGCTGTCAAGTACATGACTCTGCAAATGGTTGTCGCAATTGCCAAATATTTCAAGTGGCCTCTCGACCAGCTTGATGTGGTTACTGCATTCCTGTATGAGATCATGAAGGAACAATTTTATTGCGAGGTCCCCGAAGAAGTCCAGCTTGACAATAATTTTAACTGATTATAACTTGTCAAGGCCATTTACGGACTCAAGCAAGCGTCGCGCGAGAAATGAAACGTTTGATAAATTCTTATG
The DNA here is from genome assembly GCF_004359215.1 of Bremia lactucae. Taxonomy (NCBI): domain Eukaryota; phylum Oomycota; class Peronosporomycetes; order Peronosporales; family Peronosporaceae; genus Bremia; species Bremia lactucae. Next base: position 3,777,333 of record NC_090621.1, on the reverse strand, counting down.
CTCGATTGGCTATCGAGTATCAGCATTCGATCCGTATCTATATCTCAAGATTTTGGACGGACATTGCATACTTGTGCTGGTCTGTGGACGATATGCTAATTACTGAGAGCTTGCCTGAAATGGTCACACGAAATAAGAATAATCCTAAGAATCGACTAAGAATGATCCTTAGAATCGACTAAGAATGATCCTAAGAATCGCTTCGAGATGACGAACAGTGGCAAATGTGCATTTGTTCTCGGCATTGGGCTAATCAATATCCAGACGGCAGCTTAACGATGTGTTAGCGACGCTATGTGGACGATATTCTAAAGCAATTTGGCATGGTCGAGTGCAAAGTTGTAGTCAGTCTAGTTGATGTGAGTTCCCGGCTGCTACCAAGTAATGCAGCAGCCAAGGTGAATGCTCCGTTTCGCGAAGCAGTTGGTGCATTTATGCACCTTACGACTGCGACAAGCTCATATATTGCGCACGCCGTTGGATACCTGTCTTGCTTAATGATAAATCCCCAGAAAAAGCTTGGGTTGCGTGGGCGCGTCTTGACGTACGCCGGATTGTAGAAAGATGGCTGAATCTACCTCAAGAGACAACTCTTTAGTATGGAGATGGCGGAAGGCGACAACGTCTTGCATCATTGCAATGAAGTTCTCAACATCTGGGCCAAGGTCAGCAGCATCAGTGCTAAGATAGAGGACGAGGACGTAGCTATTTGTTTACTTCGTAGTTTGCCCAAAAGCTGCGAAAACATCGTACTCGATCTGGACATGAGAAATGCCGAGTTGGGTTTGCAAGATGCTGTAAAGGTGCTTACGAATAAGCACATCAAGCGGCAGGCCGAGAAAGTGGTGGCGGTGAAGTCTGCCGAGTTCTGCAAAAGCTTCAACACCGACCGTGAATTTCATTAGTGCACGAACTACGGAAAATTGGGGCACTATATTGATAAGTGCTAGACCAAGCAAAAAGATAAGAATCGAAAGCCAAGACGCGGCGGAAACGGCCGAGGACGCGGGGCCAACAATTTTCAGTGAAGAAACCACGATGATGCCTGCAACAACGACTGGATGGCGTTTGCTGTTTTGCTTAAGTGTGGAATGACGACGGGCAAGAACATGTCCGGGATGTGGGCGGTCGACAGTGGCGCAACGCCCCACATACGCAACGACAAGGCAAAATTCGCCAATCTAATTGAGCGTCATGAAGGTGGCGTGTCAGTAGCCGACAATAATATGGCGGCTTTCAAGGGTGTTGGCACTATCGTGAAAGAAGTCATACTAACTGATAAAAATACGAGCCATACTGAAATCAGGAACGCTTTATACGTCCCAGACATGAGCAAGAACTTATTTTCAGTGCCCCAAATCAATAAGCATGGCAAGTTTAAGTGGAGTTTGATGGTGCGAAATGCGCGTTTCGGGGAAGGACTCGTATCAAGAAGCGGCAACGGTGGATCTTGTTGATGGTCTCTACTGGCTTCGTACGGCTCAACGATCTGCAAATGTGGCAACGGGCACAAAGACGTTCCCTAGCAACCGCGACAAGCGTCATTATGACACCTTCGAGCTGCTTTATCTCGACTTTTGTGGTCCCATAGAGCAAAAGTCGCTTGGAATAGCAGGTATTTGCTACTTATTGTTGATGTAGCTACTGGATGCATGATGGAATTTTGCAGGTAACATCAGGACCTACATCATGAAGATTAAAACACATTTTTTAAGAAGGTCAAATTTGTGAGGCACGATGGAGCTCGGGAGTTCGCGACAAGTTTGATCAAGTCTTTCTACGAAGCTGTAGGTATCGAGCAGTAAACAGCAGTTCCATACGTCCAGCAGACTAATGGGACGGCAGAGCGTGCTATTCGAAGGATTGTTACAATTGGTCGCAGTATGCTGCATCACGCCAAGCTAGACAAGTGCTTTTAAGCTGAGGCAGCCATGACAGCCATCTACATCACGAATCGACGGGCGTCACCAAAAGTTGAGCATAAGACTCCCTATGAGATTGTTCAGGAATCGAACCCAAGTGTAAAACACATGCGTGTATTTTGCTGCCGGATGTACATTCTGAGTCCAAGGAAAAAGCGACTCAAGTGGGATCCTAAGACTCGCGTCGGGATTTGCCTATGTTACAATGAGGCCTCGAAGGCTCATCGATTCTACAACGTTGTTGCAAGACGAATGGTTATAAGTTGCGATATTAGTTTCGACGAGTCAGTGTTCGGGTTTCTGTCGACAAGCTTGGACGAAGATATCGATGAATTGAACTTTTTGGATTTGATATCGATCCCTATTCTGCTCCAGATACGGAATACAAGCCGACAGAAAAGCGAAAAAGTCGCTCAAGTGAAAATAAAAACTTACCAAGAAAATCACGCGCCGTTCGACAGAAAATGGTTCTTGAAGAAGCAAGTGCGCCGATTGACTCGCATGAGAGATAATGAAAAAATGATAATCCAGATGACAAACCTGCTTCTCTTCTAATTTAGCGTGCAAGTGCTAATGCCATTAAAAGATCAACCAAGTTAACAGAAACGAAGACGTTCCAAAAAGCGGCGAATAGACCACAGCAAGCTCACTGGCAAAAAGAAATTTCATATGAAACTCAAGTCCGCACCTTCGTGGTGTGTTACGTGCTGCCGAGCTGTCGCATGACCAATGTGCCATCGGTACTAAATGGGTGTTCAAGATCAAGCGCAGAGAGGATGAATTAATTGAGAGGTACAAGGCTCGCCTCGTGGGAAAGGATTTCAAGCAGAAGTATGGCATTGATTACACCGATACCTTTTCGCCGGCTGTCAAGTACATGACTCTGCAAATGGTTGTCGCAATTGCCAAATATTTCAAGTGGCCTCTCGACCAGCTTGATGTGGTTACTGCATTCCTGTATGAGATCATGAAGGAACAATTTTATTGCGAGGTCCCCGAAGAAGTCCAGCTTGACAATAATTTTAACTGATTATAACTTGTCAAGGCCATTTACGGACTCAAGCAAGCGTCGCGCGAGAAATGAAACGTTTGATAAGTTCTTATGCTCGATTGGCTATCGAGTATCAGCATTCGATCCGTATCTATATCTCAAGATTTTGGACGGACATTGCATACTTGTGCTGGTCTTTGTGGACGATATGCTTATTACTACGAGCTTGTCCGCAATGGTCACACAAAATAAGAATGATCCTAAGAATCGACTAAGAATGATTTTTAAGAATCGCTTCGACATGACGAATAGTGGCAAATGTGCATTTGTTCTCGGCATCGAGCTGATCAATATCTAGACGGCAGCTTAACGATGTGTTAGCGACGCTATGTGGACGATTTTCTAAAGCAATTTGCCATGGTCGAGTGCAAAGTTGTAGTCAGTCTAGTTGATGTGAGTTCACGGCTGCTTTCAAGTAGTGCAGCAGCCAAGGTGAATGCTCCGTTTCGCGAAGCAGTTGGTGCATTTATGCACCTTACGACTTCGACAAGCTCATACGTTGCGCATGCTGTTGGATACGTGTCTTGCTTTATGGAAAATCCCCAGAAAAAGGTTGGGTTTCGTGGGCGCGTCTTGACGTACGCCAGATTGTAGAAGGATGGCTGAATCTACCTCAAGAGGCAACTCTTTATTATGGAGATGGCGGAAGGCGACAGCGTCTTGCATCATTGCAATGAAGTTCTCAACATCTGGGCCAAGGTCAGCAGCATCAGCGCTAAGATGGAGGACGAGGACGTAGCTATTTGTTTGCTTCGTAGTTTGCCCAAAAGCTACAAAAACATCGTACTCGATCTGGACATAACAAATGCCGAGTCGTGTTTGCAAGATGCTCTAAAGGTGCTTACGAATAAGCATATAAAGCGGCAGGCCGAGAAAGTGGTGGCGGTGAAGTCTGCCGAGTTCTGCAAAAGCTTCAACACCGACCGTGAATTTCATCAGTGCACGTACTACGAAAAATTGGGGCACTATATTGACAAGTGCTAGACCAAGCAAAAAGATATGAATTGAAAGCCAAGACGCGGCGGAAACGGCAGAGGACGCGGGGCCAACAATTTTCAGTGAAGAAACCACGATGATGCCGACAACAACGACTGAATGGCGTTTGCTGTTTCACTTAAGTGTGGAATGACGACGGGCAAGAACATGTCCGGGATGTGGGCGGTCGACAGTGGCGCAACACACCACATATGCAACGACAAGGCAAGATTCGCCAATTTAATTGAGCGTGATATAGGTGGCGTGTCAGTAGCCGACGATAATATGGCGGCTTTCAAGGGTGTTGGCACTATCGTGGAAGAAGTCATACTAACTGATAAAACTATGAGCCATACGGAAATCAGAAACGCTTTTTACGTCCCAGACATGAGCAAGAACTTATTTTCGGTGCCCCAAATCAATAAGCATGGCAAGTTTAAGTGGAGTTTGATGGTGCTGAAATGCGCGTTTCGGGGAAGGACTCGTATCAAGTAGCGGCAACGGTGGATCTTGTTGATGGTCTCTACTGGCTTCGTTCGGCTCAACGATCTGCAAATGTGGCAACGGGTACAAAGACGTTCCATAGCAACCGTGACAAGCGTCATTATGACACCTTCGAGCTGCTGTATCTTGACATTTGTGGTCCCATGGAGCAAGAGTCGCTTGGGGGTAGAAGGTATTTGCTACTTATTGTTGATGTAGCTAGTGGATGCACGATGGGATTTTGCATGCGAGCAAAATGAGACAGCAAAGGTTACATCAGGACCTACATCATGAAGATTAAAACACCATTTTTCAAGAAAGTCAAAATTTTTGTGAGGCACGATGGAGCTCGGGAGCTCGCGACAAGTTCGATCAAGTCTTTCTACGAAACTGTAGGTATCGAGCAGTAAACAACAGTTCCATACGCCCAGCAGACTACTGGGACGGCAGAGCGTGCTATTCGAAGGATTGTTACAATTGGTCGCAGTATGCTGCATCACGCCAAGCTAGACAAGTGCTTCTGGGCTGAGGCAGCCATGACACCCATCTACATCAAGAATCGACGGCCGCCACCAAAGGTTGAGCATAAGACTCCCTATGAGATTGTTCAGAAGTCGAAGCCGAGTGTAAAACATATGCGTGTATTTTACTGCCGGATGTAAATTCTGAGTCCAAGGGAAAGGCGACTCAAGTGGGATCCTTAGACTCACGTCGAGATTTGCTTGTGTTACAAAGAGGCCTCGGAAGCTCATCGATTCGATGACATTGATGAAAGACAAATGGTTATAAGTCACGATGTTAACTTCGACGAGTCAGTGTTCGAATTTCTGTCGACAAGCTTGGACGAAGATATCGATAAATTAAACTTTAAAGATTTTGATATCGATCTCAGTTCTGCTCCAGATACGGAGTACAAGCCTGTTGTCAAGGATGCGCCTCGACATGCACAAGACTAACCGGTAAAGTACTGGTGATCATCGACATCGCACGACAGCGACATCTGCATGCCACAGCACAACAGATGGTTCCGCGAACGTTCGAAGATCTTCTTCAAGATGCGCAAATGATCATGTTCAAGATGGGACCTCCACGTGGTTGAAGCTAATTGGCTAGAATGGATGAAGCCGGTAAGTAAATCCAGTAGAGAATCCAGTAGGCTTAGAGGTAGCAAACGGTTTGCGAACTAAGGACCTTTAATATATTTACTTTGCATTTTGCCAACTAGTGCTCACTTGACCTTTAACATTAGGTTATGAGCCCAAAGACCCGCAGACTCTGCCGGCCACGCCCCCGCCCCTGCCTTCGCCTTAGCCATGGACACTGCTGTGACCACGACCGCCCGCATCCACAAGTTTGACGGATCGAACTTCCACTTGTGGAAATTCAAGATGCAGATGGTGCTGGAGAAGCGGGACCTATGGGACGTGGTAAGCGGGGAGGTGAAGCCTGAGCACCTGTTGAACCCGTTGGACCAAGCGACTTGCAAGCGTATGTTCCGCAAGGCCATGGCGATAATCTGTCTTGCGATGGAGGACTCGCAGCT